>NC_081565.1:77197422-77275133 GCF_022355385.1 Mustela nigripes | reverse complement strand
GACACAAAAAATGTCAAGAATTGGGAATGAATTAGATAGATTGTGGTAAATAATTCTTTAAAATGACAAAATTCTTGACACAAAAAATGTCAAGAATTGGGAATGAATTAGATAGATTGTGGTAAATAATTCTTTAAAATGACAAAATTCTTTAAAATGACATTTTACAAATGCATTTCATTAAAAGAAGTGAATTATGAGTCAGATTAAAAAATGAAATTATTTAAGACCTAAAAAACCACATTTTATTCAAGGATCTAAAACAGAGGTGTCTAACCTGGGATCACAATGGGAATCAGAGTAGTAATTTTTATTTTTACTATTTCAGAATTCATGCATTTTCTTTGATGAGGCAATTTCAAATATCTATTTATCAGTGGATGCTTAGGGCTTGATATGGAGAGAATTGTTTAGCTTTTGGCAGTGGAATTTATTTACTGTCTACATGTGATTTATAATAATGACAAAAATAAACTGCCTTTTTAAAAATATTTTACTTACTCATTTGAGAGAGACAAAGAGACAGAGAGAGCACAGAGAGGCAGAGGGAGAGGGAGAAGCAGGCTCCCGGCTGAGCTGGGCTCTTGACATGGGGCTAGATTCCAGAAGCCTGGATCATGACCAAAGCTAAAGGCAGATACCTAACCATCTGAGCCACCCAGGTGTCCTGAATTGCCTTTTAAAATAGTATTTAGTAGGTCTGTGTGTGTGTGTACACATGTGTGCCTACAAATGAATTAGTAAAGCACAAATGAATTAGTAAAGCAATGGACACTTAATATTAAAAAATGAAAAAAATCCATAGAAAGGAATGAAGAAATGGTCCAATTTCATTTTTCTGCATGTGGCTGTCCAGTTTTCCCAGCACCTTTTATTGAAGAGGCTGTCTTTTTTCCATTGGACATTCTTTCCTGCTTTGTCGAAGATTAGTTGACTGTAGAGTTGAGGGTCTATTTCTGGGCTCTCTATTCTGTTCCATTGATCTATGTGTCTATTTTTGTGCCATTACCATGCTGTCTTGATGATGGCAGCTTTGTAATAGAGCTTGAAGTCCGGAATTGTGATGCCACCAACGTTGGCTTTCTTTTTCAATATCCCTTTGGCTACTCGAGGTCTTTTCTGGTTCCATATAAATTTTAGAATTATTTGTTCCATTTCTTTGAAAAAGATGGATGGTACTTTGATAGGAATTGCATTAAATGTGTAGATTGCTTTAGGTAGCATAGACATTTTCACAATATTTATTCTTCCAATCCAGGAGCATGGAACATTTTTCCATTTCTTTGTGTCTTCCTCAATTTCTTTCATGAGTACTTTATAGTTTTCTGAGTATAGATTCTGTGCCTCTTTGGTTAGGTTTATTCCTAGGTATCTTATGGTTTTGGGTGCAATTGTAAATGGGATTGACTCCTTAATTTCCCTTTCTTCTGTCTTGCTGTTGGTGTAGAGAAATGCAACTGATTTCTGTGCATTGATTTTATATCCTGACACTTTACTGAATTCCTGTATAAGTTCTAGCGGTTTTAGAGTGGAGTCTTTTGGGTTTTCCACATATAGTATCATATCATCTGCAAAGAGTGATAATTTGACTTCTTCTTTGCCGATTTGGATGCCTTTAATTTCCTTTTGTTGTCTGATTGCTGAGGCTAGGACCTCTAGTACTATGTTGAATAGCAGTGGTGATAATGGACATCCCTGCCGTGTTCCTGACCTTAGCGGAAAAGCTTTCAGTTTTTCTCCATTGAGAATGATATTTGCGGTGGGTTTTTCATAGATGGCTTTGATGATATTGAGGTATGTGCCCTCTCCCTACACTTTGAAGAGTTTTGATCAGGAAGGGATGCTGTACTTTGTCAAATGCTTTTTCAGCATCTATTGAGAGTATCATATGGTTCTTGTTCTTTCTTTTATTGATGTGTTGTATCACATTGACTGATTTGCGGATGTTGAACCAACCTTGCAGCCCTGGAATAAATCCCACTGGGTCGTGGTGAATAATCCTTTTGATGTACTGTTGAATCCTATTGGCTAGTATTTTTTTTTTTAGTATTTTCGCATCTGTGTTCATCAAGGATATTGGTCTATAGCTCTCTTTTTTGGTGGGATCCTTGTCTGGTTTTGGGATCAAGGTGATGCTGGCCTCATAAAATGAGTTTGGAAGTTTTCCTTCCATTTCTATTTTTTGGAACAGTTTCAGGAGAATAGGAATTAGTTCTTCTTTAAATGTTTGGTAGAATTCCCCCGGGAAGCCGTCTGGCCCTGGATTTTGTTTGTTTGGAGATTTTTAATGACTGTTTCAATCTCCTTACTGGTTATGGGTCTGTTCAGGCTTTCTACTTCTTCCTGGTTCAGTTGTGGTAGTTTATATGTTTCTAGGAATGCATCCATTTCTTCCAGATTGTCAAATTTATTGGCGTAGAGTTGCTCATAGTATGTTCTTATAATCCAATCAAGAAATGGGCAGAGGACATGAACAGACATTTCTGCAAAGAAGACATCCAGATGGCCAACAGACACATGAAAAAGTGCTCCATATCACTCGGCATCAGGGAAATACAAATCAAAACCACAAGTCAGTCAGAATGGCTAAAATCAACAAATCAGGAAATGACAGATGCTGGCGAGGATGCGGAGAAAGGGGAACCCTCCTACACTGTTGGTGGGAATGCAAGCTGGTGCAGCCACTCTGGAAAACAGCATGGAGGTTCCTCAAAATGTTGAAAATAGAACTGCCCTATGACCCAGCAATTGCACTATTGGGTATTTACCCTAAAGATACAAATGTAGTGATCCAAAGGGGCACGTGCACCCGAATGTTTATAACAACAATGTCCACAATAGCCAAACTATGGAAAGAAACTAGATGTCCATCAACAGATGAATGGAACAAGAAGATGTGGTATATATACACAATGGAATACTATGCAGCCATCAAAAGAAATGAAATCTTGCCATTTGTGACAACATGGATGGAACTAGAGCGTATCATGCTTAGCGAAATAAGTCAAGCAGAGAAAGACAACTATCATATGATCTCCCTGATATGAGGAAGTGGTGATGCAACATGGCGGCTCAAGTGGGTAGGAGAAGAATAAATGAAACAAGATGGGATTGGGAAGGAGACAAACCATAAGTGACTCTTAATCTCACAAAACAAACTGAGGGTTGCTGGGGGGAGGGGGTTTGGGAGAAGGGGGTGGGATTATGGACATTGGGGAGGGTATGTGCTTTGGTGAGTGCTGTGAAGTTGTAAACCTGGTGATTCACAGACCTGTACCCCTGGGGATAAAAATATATGTTTATAAAAAATAAAAAATTAAAAAAAAAGAAAGGAATGAAGATTAAAATTAAAATATGTTGTTTGTCCACTTGCTAGCTGTGTGTCCCTGAGAATGTTACTTAGACATTTGACCTTACATTTCTTCTTCTCTAAAAAGGAATGAAATAATAGAGCAATAATGTGGAATAAAGTATTATACTGACATATGCAATATGTGAGACTAAAAACTCCATTGTATAATTCCCTTTACATGAAATTTTACAAATTAAAACTATTGGACTAGAAAACAGATGAGTGGTTGCCAGGGTCTCAAGTTGGGGAATGATTGACTATAAAGGGATGTAAGGGCCCGGGGTAACTGTAAGGGGTACAGAGGTGGTAGGAGTTGGACGGTGTTATATTTCCATGGTAGTGCTTAAACAGCTCTCTACATTTGTCAAAACTCACAGAGCTGTACATAAAATGGGTAACTCCACCGCATATAGTTTATACCTCAAAGAACAAAATAAATACAAATATTCCACTGTATATTAAATGCAATTAAAAAAAGTTGGAAAAAAAAAGCAACAACAACCAAAAAAACCTCTGAGCAAACTAGGAAAAGAAAGGAATATCAATTTCACAATAAAAGACATCTAAAAAAATTAAGCTACTCTTACCCTTAACATGAAAAAGTTAACAATTTCTACCTAAAGATTAGGAAAAATGTAAAGATGTCTGCTCGCACTACTTTTATCTAACATTGCTTTGTAGATCCTGTCAAGTACTATAAGTCAAGAAAAAATATTTTACAGATTGGAAAGGAAAAAGTAAACCTTATTATTTGTAGACTTCATGATTATATATGCAGAAAACCCAAAAGACTGTACCAAAGACCTATTAGAACTAATCACTGAATTTAACAATGTTCCAGAATACAAAGTCTTTATACAAATCAACTGCATCTCATACAATAAACACTTCCCAAATAACATTAAAAAACTACAGTGTTTATTATAACATAAAATAAAATATTGAGGAATAAATGTGACAAAAGTTTTCCAAGATCTATACGCTTAAAAACATAAAATGTTACAGAAGGAAACTAAAGAAGATATAAATAAAATTAGAATCTGACCAAGGTCATGCTTTGGAAAACTCAGTATTTTTAAGATGACCATCGTATACAAATTGATTTATATATTCAATCCACTCAAAATAGAAATCTTAATGTATTTTTGACAAAACTGACAAGTCAATCTTAAAATGTACACAGAAAGGCAGGGGCAGTGGGATAGCCAAAACAAGTCTGAAGAAAAAACAAAGTTGGAGGATTTAAAATAAGTGATCTCAAGACTTATTATAAAGGTTAAAGTTATTACTATGAGTATTAGTATAAGGATGGATTTATTAATCAATATAAAAGTCCAGATAGACTCACATTACATGGCCAATTTTTTTTTCCCCATCAGTGTTGCTAAGGTTATTCAATAAGGAATAGCTTGGATTTTCAACAGATGGTGCTAGAACAACTGATAGAGTATTGGGAGAAATTAATCTTGACCTTCATTTCACAGATACACAAATTAAGTCAAAAAGAATGGAAGACTTGAATGTTAGAGCTAAAATTATTAAACTTATAGAAGAGGTGCAGAAGAAATCTGAGATATTGAATTAAGTCAACTATTTTATATAAACATGACACAAGAAAGGAAACTATAAAAGAAAAACTGGGTAAGACGAGCTATCAAGATTAAAAACTTTTGCTTTTCAAAAGCATAGTTAATAAAAAGAAAGTTGTAAGGAAGAAGATTTTTGTAAGCATATCTAACAGGACTTGTATCCAGAATATATAAAGAACTCTCACACTTCAATAATATAAGAAAAAAAGTCAAAACATTTGAACTGACATTTTAAAATGCAGATATAAGAATACCCAACAAATCCTTGATATTGTAATTATCAGAGAAATACAAATTAAAATCACAGTTACCACTGTATTCTCAAAAGAAGACCTAACCTTGAAAGAATAATACCAAGTGTTAATGAGGAGTTAGGAAGACTAAAACTCTCATGTATTGCTGATAAAAAGTGCAATATGATAGAACAATTATGGAAAAGAGCATGGTTGTAACCTATACATTTAAACATACATTTACTTTATTACCCAGCAACTCCACTTTTAGGTACTGACTCAAGAAACATAAAAACTTGAGTTCATGAAAGGATATGGAATGTATATGAATGTCCATAGCAACAAAATTTATAGTAATAATACTAATAATAAAAACAAATCAATAAGCCACCCACATATCCAACTAAAAACATTTCTAATGTAACTAGGAAATGGACTGATAAAGAAGTTCAAGATATATTTTGAGAAAATTATATGGATAATGGTATAATCTAAGAAGTTTCTAAAAAGAAAAGGTATGACACTTTATTTCAAATAAATATATATTAATAAAAATCATATTTTAAAAATATATCTCTAGTAAAAGTTCAAACCAAAATATTCACCAAATATGTGTCCTAAGAATGGCAGATTTTAACTCTCTAATGTCAGACATGAGACCAGGAGCTCTTGAAAGTCATGCTTGTATGAAAGAATAGTGAGATTATCTAGTCCAGCTATTGTAGTCCACTTCTTTCTGACTTTAGGAAATCTTCCAATGATCTAGAGCTAGTTGTGTTATGTAATGAAAAATTAGATGATGGTATTAACTCATTAAACATATGTTTAATGAAGCCAAACGTGAAAAACATGCAGACCCAGTGCTAAGCTACTCAGGACATATAATTTAATCTTGTTCAAGTATGTGTTTGGAAATGACAAATGATCAAGGCAATAATTCTAGTTCAATATATTTGGAGATAGGAAACTTCAACACATACTTTTTTTTAAATCATATATGTGATTTGAAAAATGTGAAAAGCTTAAACTTTTTAAAACCTAGATTAAAAAAAAAAAAAAAACCACTTAGGTTCCAGTAGTTTCTAATAAAATAACTGAATTGTTAAACCCAGAGATAAAAGTAAAGAAATAAATCTTAGTGATATACAAGTAGTCTGGCAGTGAGGAACTCCTTAAGGTACTATAATTAAAGTACCATAACGGAAAACAATTCTGAATTATGTCTCCATATCCTAAATTCTAAACTATGCATTCCTTGGGATGGTGCTACAGGATTCCATTGGTAAATGAGAATTTCTAAAAGAATGAGATCTGTTCTGTCTTTACTGCACAATCATCTCTAAGAACCCCTGAAAAGGAAGATCCACTTCAGTGGCAAAAAGGTGAATTCTGTGCTAAATAAACAAGTCATTCCTAATGTTTTTGAGGAACAAAAGCAGCCACTTCTTTGTAAAGAGACACTTTAGAATGAAAAGAAGACGGAAGACACTCCTAATGGTACTGGTGGAAGCAAACCGTGAGAAAAGGTGACTAAATTTTCAGGATCTTATTTCTCTTGAGGATCCTGTTTTAGAGGTAGAAAAGTAAACTTACACTTGGCATAGTGCATCTTAAATGAATAATTTAATGGAACTTGAATCTTTATTTTTTTTAGCTATAAGAACTCCATTGCAAAACAGTTTTCCCAATGTCTCCTACTTATTCTTACATAATTATCACTGACTCCTGTCACTGAGTATTTGATGTGGTTTAAGTAAAAATTGCCCATTAACGGAGTGTGACTTTTAAATACACCAAAAAATAACCTTATTCCTAAATAATTTGTCAATATTGTCTCAGATGTCAATATTAGATATTTACTAAAAAATATTCATTTACAGAATAACTTTTTGTGCTTATTTTTCCTGTAAGTGGATACAGATGATTTTATCAGACTGAAGCAGTCAGTACAGTCCTCAGCGTGATACTACAAAAAAGGAGTGGAGATAGAAGTCCTTGAAGGAAAAAGAAAAATCTTCAAAATGTCAACTGTGCTAATAAGCCCAGTGGGGTAGTTACAAATACACTGGAGAGATAGAGAGAGAGAGAATGGGTACCAATGCTGTATTAGTCTTGGGTTCTCAGAGAAATGGAACCTATAGGAGATATATACATATATAAAAATATGTATATTGTAATAATGTCTGTATTATTTATATACTGTCTGTATCTAAATCTAATCTATACCCATCTGTCTATCTTGTGGGGGTGGAGAGAAAGAGATGGAGATGGAGAGGGAGATGGATAGAGACAGAGGGAGGGGAGAGAAATAGGAGGAGGGGGAGGGGAGAGGAAGAGACAGAGGAAGGGGAAGAAGAGCAAGAAGGGAAGAGGGAGAAAGAGAGGGAGTTAACTTACTATAATGCGTCAGCTCACACAATCATGGATGCTAAAAAGTCCAAAGATCTGCCCCTGGCAAGCTGGAGACCCAGAGGAGGCGCCGTGGAAGAGCTCCGGAGCTAGTCTGAAAGCAGAGGCGAGGAGAGCTAATAGTGAGCGTTCAATTCTGAGTGAGTCTAAACACAGCAAAAGACCAATGTTTGAGTTCAAAGACAGTCAAGAAGGAGAAATAACTCCTTTTTTTTTTCCTTTTAAAATTCTTTTTATTTATTTTAGAGAGAGAGAGAGAGAGCATGAGCAGAGAGGACGGGCAGAGGAAGAGGGAGAGGGACAAGCATACTCCTTGCCCAGCATGGAGCCCAGCACTGATCACAGGACCCTGAGATCCCCACCCTAGCTGAAGTCATTTGCTTAACCGACTTTGCCACCTAGTACCCCAAGAAATAGCCTTTTTTTTTTTTTTAAGATTTTATTTATTTGACAGAGAGAGAGAGAGAGCACAAACACAAGCGCAAAGAGTGGTAGGCAGAGGGAGAAGCAAGCTCCGCTCTGAGCGAGGAGGCCTGATACAGGGCTGGATTCCCCGGCATCATGACTTCAGCCAAAGGAGGAGGATTAACTGACTGCGCCACCCAGGTGCCCCGAAATTACTCTTTTTAAACACGGTTTTCACTCTACTCGGGCTTTCAATGAATTGGATGAGGCCCACTCAAATTGGGGAGGATAATCTGCTTTACTTAGTCCATAAATTAAAAAGTTAATCTCATCCAGAAAACCCTCAAACAACACACAGAATAACCTTCAACCACCCCGTGGCCCAGCCAAGTTGACACATAAAATTAACCATCACAAATTCTATCACATATTTCAAAGGGGCACTATAAATTAAATGTTCTGAGTCAAATGACAAGGGTGCTTCTAGCAGAAATACAGAAGAAATCTTAGGAATATAGTTTAATATTCTCATTTTACCAATTAACAAGGTGACTTTCCTAAGGTGACAAAGACTAGCAAAAGGCTGAAATACAGAATTTCCTAAACTAACTCCGTAAACTAAATTAATTTGCAAACAGTGACTGTAACTTCTTGGTTTTACTCTAAGTACATTTATGGGAAAACTTCTTTGAGTAAAAACAAAATAAAACAAACCTTTGAAATGGCAAGAGATGATTTATTAACATATAATGTATTATTTGTTTCAGGGATACAGGTCTGTGATTCATCAGTCTTACACAATTCACAGCACTCACCATAGCACATACCCTTGCCAATGTCCATCACCCAGCCACCACATCCCTCTCACCTCCTTCCACTCCAGCAACCCTCAGTTTGTTTCCTGAGATTAAGAGTCTCTAAGGTTTGTCTCTCTCTCTGGTTTCATCTTGTTTTGTTTTTTTCCTCTTTTCCCCAATGATCCTCTGCCTTGATTCTCAAAATCTGTGTATCCGTGAGATCATGTAATTGCGTTTCTCTGGTTGACTTATTTCACTTAGCATAGTACCCTCTAGTTCCAGTCATGCTGTTGCAAATAGCAAGATTTCATTTCTGTGACTGCATAATATTCCATTGCATATAGATGCCACATCTTCTTTATCCATTCATCTGTTGATGGGCACCTATGCTCTTTCCATAGTTTAGCTACTGTGGATATTGCTGCTATAAACATTGGGGTGTACGTGCCCCTTTGGACCACTACATTTATATCTTTGGGGTAAATACCCAGTAGTGCAATTGCTAGGTTGTAGGGTAGCTCTATTTTCAAGTTTTTGAGAAACTTCCATACTGTTTTCCAGAGTGGTAGCATCAGCCTGCATTCCCACCAACAGTGTAGGAGGGTTCCAGGAAGGGATTATTTATAAAGAAGTGTTTTAATGTATAATCTAGTGCCAAGCAGTGCTGTCCCAAATTCCAGTTCTACTAATTAATTTTCTGTCATATTTGACAAAATTATTTTTACATGTTTTTTGTTAATTGGAATATTACATATATATGCAGTGAAATTTTACCCTTTTATAGGAGCACAATACCAGGAGCACAAGTTTTTGGCAAACCTAGCTGGAATATCACTCTTCCTGGTACATGAATGCCCCATAATTCAATAGAAACTCATGAACATTTTCCTGGTTAGTAGGAAAATGGAAGCTAATAAAGGCAGAATAGTACAGATGAGTTAGGCCAGATGCTGACATTACCAAACTGAAAAATGTCTGATAAAGAAAGAACAGAGTCCATTGGAAAAGTCACTCTGGTTTAAGATAATACTCTTATTTAATTCTGAATTTTACACTTTTTGAAATTCAATTTCTCAAACAATAAAACTAGAAAAAAGATAATGCCCACTCTCTAGGTCTATTCTGAGGATAAAGGGATTTAATGGACAAAAGAGCTTTTTAAAATGTAAATATAAATGTGGTTTATAAATATGATATGAATAAGATTATATTGTTTATGTCATCTCTGTCAAGGTATACAGGTCAATTTAGTCTTGAAGAACTGCAATTTAATGTAATTATTCATGTAAAAACTATCATAGTGTGTTAATTCATTCAATAAATATTTACTTAGTACATATCGTGTGTCAAGGACTAGAGACATAGCATTAAATAAAACAGATTAAATCCCTTGCTCCATAGAGATCTCAGCAACTTAATGCACAAACTAAATAAGTAAATTACTCGGCCAGAATATAATATATGCTACTGAGAAAAGAAAAGCAGAGAGGGATAATTTGGTGAGTCAGGTAGGTATAAGTGAATTAAGATTTTTTTACCCTGATAGATAATGGCCCACTCGGGTTATAAAATGCCTCTTTGTGAATTCGATACAACTGGAAATAATTGAGGGAGGATATGAACTATATAAGCAGCTGGAGCCAGATCCGTTTAGACGGAGGGACAGATAGGACTGGAGTGTGCTTGGCATCTGCAAGGAAAAGTAAAAAGGGCAGAAGAGAAAGTGGGAAGGAGACTTAGAAATGAGGTGGGAGATAGGAAGGGGAAAGGGGATCTGACCTCATAGATCCTTATAGGTCCTTCAAGCCACTATTATGAGGGTTTTCACTTTTACCTTGAATTACACAGAATGCCATTGGAGTGTTTTTAGCAGAGGACTTTTTTTTTTTTTTTTAATTTTCCTGAATGTTATTTTCCTATGGCTGATGTAACAAGTTGTCCCAAATTTAGTAACTTAAAAATAACAAATTTATTTCCTTATAGTTCTGGTGGCCAAAAACCTGAAATGGATCCTACTGGTTAAAATCAAGGCAATGGAGAGGCTGCATTCATTCTTTCCAGAGGCTCAAGGGTGACTTCTTAAGCTTCCAGAGGCTGTCTGCATTCCTTTGCTCATAGCCCCTTCCTTCACTTCCAAAGCCAAACAGTGTAACATCTTCAAATCTCTTTCAGACCCTCTTGCCTCCTTCTTATGAGGATGCTTTTGATTATGTTCAGCCCATCCAGATAACCAAGGATAAACTCCCATCTGAAGGCCCTTAACTTAACCACATCTACAAAGTCCCTTTAGTTGTATAAGGTAACATATATATAGGTCCTGCGGATTGGGATGTGGACACATCCTGGAGGAAACTATCCTGCCAGCACTGTCTGTCAAGAGGCAATAGTGCTTTTGTTGCTACTAAAGGGTACTGAATAGAAAATTAAAAAGTGGCAATATTTACCCAACATTTAATACTAGTTGGGAAAAAAAGGTGTTCTGGATCTGGACATGATATATTCGTATTTGTGTTATAAGAAGCTCAGAAACAATCTAGGTGCTCCAGCTTAATAGAAAGAGAATTTTAAAAAACCCAACCTCTGAATGATCTATTTTGGTGTTAGCTACAATGGGTTCTGATCCATGTATCGATCTTACAGGTCATTTTATTCATAAGATATATAAGTGCCCATAGCAATTAGCTGATGCTAGTGATCCTTCTACCTTCCAGTCATTTTAAGTAATTTAGACATTCTTGCATTTAAATAAGTCCCTTTTGAGTTTGGTTAATTGATTCCAGCTTCATAATTTAAATTCTATTTTGGGAGCCAGAAAAATAAAACCAGATTATTTTTTTTAATAAAACCAGATTTGAGGGCTATAAACTGAGAACCAAATTGGGGGCCACAGTGACCCACTGGTTTTAGAGATAAACTGTAAGATGCCACCAGGGAGCAAATCATCTGGTCTTCAAATAACTAATATTTATTCAGTTTCAGTGACTTATTTAATACCAAACACAGCAATAATAATAATAGTTAATATACACTGAGCACTTAAGTGCCGCCACTGTATTAAATGCTGTTCATATATTATTTTTCATTGCAATTTTTTGATATAGGTACTCATAATAGCCTCATTCTACACATGAAAAACTGAGACAGAATCTAAAAAACCTCACCATGTTTACATAGCTTAATGTCAAATGTAATAAAATGACTGAAAATCAAATCAGGCCCTTGAGAAAAAAGAAGAAATATCCATATATGAAAACACCCAGCACACCAAAATATTCTCTATGTTTTACTATCAGAGGTTAGATAATATAATTTACATAATTCCATTAGGACCAGGGTTGATACTAGAGATATACACCCACATCTGTAGATAAGTAAACTTGACTAACAAAAGAGACAATTATAATAACAAAATTAATGATAAATGATAAATCTCAAAAAACATTTGAGATTAAATGAAAGGTCCCCAAATTTATTTTATATAGAAACCAACAGAAGTTCAAAAATAATTTTATTTTCCATTTATCCTCAAATGAAAGGAAGAAAACAACAATTAGCAGCTATATACTTTTTTCCTTTTCAATGCTTAAAAAAAAAGAAAAAAAGACTAGTGTGTCTTTTTTGGTATTACTACCAAAAACATGTCCATGTTACTACACTGATAGTGGTCACTTACAATACATTTATAAAGCTAATTACAGAGAAGGAATTTTTGCTGACTTGATATCTGTAAAAATGAAGTTCTCACGTTTTCTTGTCTTTCTTTCAGTAATTACAAGTTAAAAGAATGAGTTTCCTACATTTGAAAACAGTTGGTGAGGGGACTATATTAGCTCATTTCAACATCTTAATTCTTTTTTCTTAAGATACTATTTATATATTTGATAGATCACAAGTAGGCAGAGAGGCAGGCAGCTAGAGGTGGAAGCAGGCTCCCTGCCAAGTAGAGAGCCTGATGTGGGGCTTGATCTCAGGACCCTGAGATCATGACCTGAGCTGAAGGCAGAGGCTTAACCCACTGAGCCATCCAGGCGCCCCCAACCCATTTTTTCCCCACAATACACAAAGCATTCATTGATTATAAAAAACAAAAAGGCAGACCATAATATCACCCTAGAAGCAGTAATACTGAAATTAGTGTATCCAAGTATTTTCTGGCATTTCAGAAACACAAACATGGTAAGTAAAGTGAGGCAAACTTCCTTTTGATGTAGGTGATGAAACTCATGGTAACACAGCACTAGGGGATTTAGCTGGTTAAATATTGATAATACACCAAGCATTAGTCATCCCAAGGGAAAACACTAATTCCTGACATCAAATTCTTATCCGTGGTGACTTAGCTTGTGACCTTGCATGTGGAAGGGACAGTTATGAGTAAGTGGTAAACTGTTATATGATGTGCTCTCCAATCTACCATGACTCATGAACCATATTTTATGGTGCCTGCTTTTGCAGCATGTTTCAGGTTGTGCAAATAAAATGTACCTCATCAAAAGTTAAAGAAAAGCAGCATTACATGCGATGACAGCATTGTAGAACATTGACCTTTTCACATTTATCATGTGCCTCCGATGCCTCTCTAATGGATATCTTGACATTTTCATTTGAAACGATTGTTGTGTTCTCTGACATTTTTGTCTCTGTCATCGAAATCATAAGGTTTAGCAGCAATTGTTTGCAATTACCTGGCATACAAATCATTTGCAGGTATAAGAAGCATAAAAATATTTTAACACAAAATGTTCCAGCATATATCTCAGAACACCCAGATTTTGCATTTGTCCTTGTAAGTGATCCACTAGTTTACCTGGTTTGATAAGTTTGGAAATATAAATGTTGGAAATGTGTATAGCATACCACATTTTCTTGAGTCTAAATGTTTTTTCAAATAGAAATTGAGTTGAATGTTTATATTCCCAAAGTTTTGTGGCAATTTTTTAAAGTTTATTTATGCTTTCTATGGAGTTTTAATAGGACACGAAGAATGCAAACATGAACTTTAAATTGCATGTATGCATGTATATATCTGCTTACAGTTTATTTGTTATTGAAGATTTGAGACTTACCAAAATAGATTAAAAAGCAAGATAACAAATAAGGAGAATATTGGAATTAAAACTATGTGAGAGAATTAATAAAGACAAAGGCAAGATTACCGCACAGAAAGGCATATTATATGAAAATATATAGTGAATGTAAGTAGACTCCAAATTTGATTCTGAACTTTATGGAGGGAAGAGCACAAAGGAAAAGCTCAAGATTCAAAGCAAAAGAACGATGTCTTTTATATTTCTTTCTTTTCCCCCAGAACACATATTTTGCATGGTTAAGACAGAACGCATGTTATCATGTTTAGAATTAAACCCAGGCTTTCGAACTCTTGAGTTACTTAACCAACTTAGAGTTCATTGCTTTATCTGTCAAGTGAAGGAAAGCAACATGATTTTATAAGGCTGTTGGGGAAAAATGGGTTAAGTTCAGTGAAATACTTAACTCAGTGACTATAACATTTTTAGCTAATGAATATTAACTTTAAATGGCTCCAGCATCCTCTGGAGTAGGTAGTAAGAATACTGATGTGTAATTGAGTAAAAGTATATCTATGACCTTCAAATTAATGCGGTCCATGAATGTCATTCTGGTTCAATCTAAAGAAATAATTTAGAACAGCTACAACTCTTTCCAGAGCATAATCTATGGAACACTAGTACCATAAGACGGTTCACACATGCTGGTTTGTGAAACAACCCTTCCATCCTTTTTCTCAGGCTGCAGAGAACACACTAGCATATGTGGGGTTCTGAAATACCTTTCTTTGAGCAACTTATTTAACTGTGTTTAATGCAACACATAATTAGTTCTTGTTTTTTCTTTTCATTGTTGAACCATATGTGTTTATTTTTATTACTTAGTAAACCATGTCTTAGTAGATAAAGTAATTGGAGTTCATTTGGATACAATTCAGGAAACATTGCTCTAGATTATGCTCTATGTACAGGCTTACCCTAGGCAATCCTCCATAATATTATTCCTTAGGCCTCCATTTCGGAGAAGCATTAGATGGGAAATATTTCAAGGTCATAGTTTTTCCAACAACTCCAGAATGCAGATATTTTGAGTTGCTAATTAAGATCCTAAGTAAGGGATTTGGTTGCTGGCCAGAAATGAAAATAATGGGATTTCATAAAGCACATACCTGAAGGAATGGTCAAAATGGTCCCAAAATTTATATGGGCCAAAAGAAAAGATCAATTAGGCCAAATTCTTACTTGAGATATCAGATCATATAACTGATGCCTCATGGAAACCAACATATGAAATTTAGAGCAGAATATTTCCAAATGAGTTATCTACACAGCCTTCCATCACATAGTAAAATATTCAAGTATGAATTTGCTCTCACTTTTGCTACTTAGGAAACAATGATTTTACCTTTTCATGAAATACAGTGATATATGTTCCCTTTATGGAATTTCGTTTAATACATGAAATTTTTTTTCTAGGCAATCATTCTTAAATTATCTTTTTCTGTCAATAATTAAATAGAAGAATTAATGATTTGTTGAAATCAACCTTAGTACTTGCTAACAAAAACATATCACAGAAAGTACTCACATTTGATTTCAAAATTATATACAGTTCATTCAAAGGGAGAACAAATTAAGTCACAAGTTAAATATAAGGGAGGGTAATCACAACCTATCTCTACTTTGTACTACTTGAAACTGTTATTATTCTACCAGGATACTTCTATGAACTTTCTAGTGATAACATTAAATAAGAAATAGAGATTTTTATCTTTTAAAAATTGCATTTAGGTAAACTTGAATAAACTGAATAAAGGAAGAAGCCTTGACTGACTTGTCTTTATATGTCCACTGTGTGATGAAATGCCAGGTACATGGAAGATACTTACAAATATTTGGAAAAAATAATTGATCATGAACACTAGCTGAGAACTTTAAAAGCAGAATTACAGCTCTATACTAGTTGTTTATGGAGAGACACAAATAAAAGATTCTTGTTTTCAAACCATGCTTCTAAAACTGGTCCATAGGCTCACAGGTTATTTCTTCATGTTTCTAGCCAAAGAGTGAAAAATGAGTAATAGGTAAATTTTACAATATTTTAATTGAATAAGAAAAGAGCTCAATGGAAATTAAATTACCTATAGAGGCAAATATGATTAACTTTGAAAGGAATCAAAAACTTAATCAAATAAGTGAAGAATATTTGAGAATTGTCTCACCAATGAGTATAATTTTTAGAATGTTGTAGTTTGGGCATAGGGATCAGTTTAATATACTCTAACAAAAATAGCTCTGAGAATAACACGATTTCTTAATTACAAAAATTAAAATATGGTTCTATTTTCATAAATCAAGGATGGTTATTTATATAACAAATTTGATTGTAATAGAATATGTTCATGAAAGAAAACTCACAAAATATAAGCTATCTACATTCCTTTTTGAGGGTGTGTGATGGTAGATTTATTTATTTATTTATTTATTTGGGAATTTCATTCTTGGTAGTTTGATGCTATATTTTTTAAAAAATTAACACATAATGTCTTATTTGCTTCAGGGGTACAGGTCTGTGAATCATCAGTCTTACACAATTCACAGCACTCCCCATAGTAAATATCTTCCCCAATATCCATAACCCAGCCACTCTATCCGTAAGTTGACAATGTTTATAGCAATTAATATTTTAATAGTTACAGAGCTTTAAGAAGACTTTCTTCTTTGTTTATCTATCATCATATTCCTGTTTTTCATTGGTTTGAGAAGTAGAAAGGCAATATTTGACATATGTAAGAAATGTGTTCTTGGAAAAAAATTAAAAATAAAAAGAAACAGGTAGAGGCACCTGGGTGGCTCAGTCATTAAGCATTTGCCTTAGGCTCAGGTCATGATCCCAGAGTCCTGGGATCAAGCCCACATCAGGCTCCCTGCTTGGCAGGAAGCCTGCTCCTCCCTCTCCCACTCTCTGCTTGTGTTCCTTCTCTGTCTCTCTTGCTGTCAAATAAATAAAATCTTTAAAAATAAAACCAAACAGGTAGCTTGAAGGCTCACATCAACCGATAGAGTAAATCATCAAAGTGAAATTCCCTTAGATTTTATCCTTCTGTGTTAAGTAACTCAAAGATATCAACCTTTTACTATTTAATTGACATTTTCTAGTAAATCTCTGTATGGTAGTCAAAATAAGATCTTTCAGAAATACTAAAGTAAACATAAGTGTATAAGCATGCCAACTGCTTTAAATAAAGGATAAATGAAATTCAGCTCTGCCTGACCTCATCCACCTGTGCCTTGCCAGGAGGAGGGTGTTAATCTGGAGCAATTTTAGTAAAATATTAAGAAAAGTACCGGTTTTAATCCAAAAGAGGTTCATACAGAAACAGGAAGCTCAAGATTCTTGTTATGTTGCTTTCACAAAGACTGCCTCTTGGGTGTAGTCTCATTATCTTCCCTGATAGCTCTCTTAGGCCAGGTGCTTAGCAGCCTGTCTCTCTCTGTCTCTCCCTCCCTTTCTCTCTTCCTCTCTCTCTCTTTTATACATTAATGGTCCATTTATAATCAATGGAAAATGCACACATTTAATCATGTATTACAATGATGTTATTTCCTAAATCCTAGCTTTATATTCTGCTGCTTATCCTTATATATTACACTTAAGATAGATAACAGTGCAGTAAGGCTCCCTAAAGTCCAGGGTACACATGAAGTCCTCACTAAAGGAAAACAACCCACACACCCATTTTTTTTTTTTCCCATGGAAAAAGTGAGATTACCAGAGTAAAAGAGACAACTCTGAAATGTCTCCTTTCAAATTACAACCTCCTTATTGGTCTACCCATACCCTTCTGGTAGACGAAGGATAGGTAGTCAGCTAAGAGTTCAATGCAATCTTGGTTCCTGAACACTGATTTTGAAAGACATCACATACAGTCTAGCATAAACCATCTAAAGCCTCAGAGAAAAAGCTGGGGAGAGACTTTTTGGTATATTAGGGCAATAAAAGATCCCACATATACCAGGTAATTTAGAAAGTCACATGCACACCCAGAGCAAAATGTACGCTCAGAAAAGGTCTAAGAGATCCTCAGTTTTGACCTCTATTCTACAGACTTAGTACAAGCCTAGGTAAAGGTTGTAGTGTGTCCAGCTGAGCCTACCTGCAAAGAGTACAAGTGTTTCCTTTGTTTTGTTTTTTGTTTTTCTATTCTTGACATTCAAGGAAGTATCTATAAAGGTATTGACTGAACACAGGCTAAAGGAAGAGACTGTGACAATATACTATTTAAGAATTTCTGGATTTATCAATTAACTAGATGGGAGGATTCTTTTCACAATGTATATGTATACAAATCAACACAATGTACACTATTATTTTTATTTATTTTTAAATTAAAGTATAATTGACAAAAAATTGTGACGTTAGTCTCAGGTGTACAACATAGTGATTTGATGAGTCTGTATGTTATGCTCACACAAGTGTACCTACCATGTGTTACCACAGAAAGCTATTAGAGTAACATTTACTATATTCCCTATGTTGACAAGCAAACTTCAAATATGTTTTAAATTTTATATATCAACTATACCTCAATAAACCTGAAATTAAAAAAAAATACATGAAAAAGAAAAAAATTAAATATAGTCTTCAGAAACACTTTGAAAAAGTCACTAAACAAATGAACAACAAGCTTTGGCAATCCAAAAAAAAAAAAAAAGAAAAAAAAGTAAGCTATGGGGCACCTGGGTGGCTCAGTGAGTTAAAGCCTCCGCCTTCGGCTCAGGTCATGATCCCAGGGTCCTGTGATCGAGCCCCACGTTGGGCTCTCTGCTCAGTGGGGAGCCTGCTTCCCCCCGTCTCTCTCTGGCTGCCTCTCTGCCTACTTGTGATCTCTGTCTGTCAAATAAATAAATAAAATCTTTTTAAAAAGTAAGTTATGAAGAATAGAAACTGATTTCTAGAATTATCACATTATAGTATGCAATTTTCAGGGTTTTAAAATCTTTGTTTTAGTATATTTCATTATAGATTTCTATAACATAATTAAAAAAATCAATTCCATCATAGTTAATGTACAGTGTTCTATTAATTTCCAGTATACAATATAGTGATTCAACAATTCTGTACATTACGCAGTGCTCATTATGGTAAGTGTACTCTTTAACCCCTGTCACATATTTCACCCATTCCCCCAACCTCTTCTCTAGTAACCAACAGTTTGTTCTCTATAGATAAAGGTCAGTTTTTTTGGCTTGTCTTTTTCTTTTTGTTCCTTTGTTTTGTTTCTTGTGACATTCCATGTATAAGTGAAATGATAGGTTGTCTTTCTTTGACTAGCTGACTTCATTTAGCATTATACCATCTAAATCTATCCATGTTGTTGCAAATGGCAAGATTTCATTCAGTAGTATTCCATTTATACCACTTCTTTATCCATTTATCTATCAATCAGTGGACACTTGGGATGCTTCCGTATCTTGGTTTTTGTAAATAATGCTGCAATACATATACAGCTGCATATATCTTTTCAAATCGGTGTTTTCATATTCTTTGGGTTAACACCAGTAGTGGAATTACTACATCATATGGTAATTCTATTTTTAATTTTTTGAGGAGCCTCCGAAGAGTTTTCCACAGTGGCTGCAGCAGTTTGCCTTCCCACCACAAGTTCACTAGGGTTCCTTTTTCTCCATATCCTCACCAACAATTGTTGTTCATGTTTTTGATTTTAGCCATTAAGCAAGTGTGAAATGATATCTCCTTATAGTTTTGATTTGCATTTCCCTGATGATTAGTGATGTTGAGCATCTTTTCATGTGTCTGTTGGCCATGTGGATGTCTTCTTTAGAGAAATGTCTGTTCATGTTTTCTGCTCATTTTTAATTGGATTATCTGTATTTTTGTGTGTGTGTTGAGTTGTATAAATTCTTTCTATATTTTGGATACTAACAATTTAACAGGTATGTCATGGGAAATATCTTCTCCCTTTCAGCAGACTGTCTTTCAATTTTGTGGATTGTTTCCTTCACTGTGTAGAAGCTTTTTATTTTAGTGGAGTCCCAATAGTTTATTTTTGCTTAGATATTTTGCTTATTTTGCTGAGATAAGGGAGACATATCAAGAACAATGTTGCTAGAACCAATGTCAGAGAAATTACTGCCTGTGTTCTCCCCTAGGATTTTTATGGTTTCACATCTCACATTTAGATTTTTAATCCATTTTGAGTATATTTTTATAGGTGGTGTAAGAAAAAGGTCCAGTTTTATTCTTTAGCATGCAGCTGTCCAGTTTTCTCCATGTTGTTAGTTGAAAAAACTGTTTTTTTTTTCCATTGCATATTCTTGCCCCCTTTATTGAAGATTATTTGACCATATAATCATGGATTTATTTTTGGGCTCTTTATTCTGCTCTGTCGATCTACGTGTCTTATTTTTTGTCCCAGTACTATTATTGTTTTGATTACTACAGCTTTGTAGTGTATTTTGAAAGCTGGGAGAGTGATACCTTCAGTTTTAGTCTTCATTTTCAAGACAGCTTTGCTAATTGGGATCTTTTGTGGTTCCATATAAATTTTAAGATTATTTGTTCAAGTTCTTTGAAAAATGTTGTTAGTGTTTGATAAGGAATGCATTAAATCTATAGATTGCTTTAGGTATTATAGACATTTTCACAATATTTGTTCTACCAGTCCATGAGCATGGAATAGATTTCCATTTGTTTGTGTCATCTTCAATTCTTTTCATCAATGCTTCATAGTTATCAGAGTACAGATCTTTTACCTCTTTGGTTAAGTTTATTCCAAGGTATTTTTATTACTTTTTGTGCAGTTGTAAATGGGATTGTTTTCTTCATTTCTTTTTCTGTCACTTCATTATTAGTGTATAGAAATTCAATGGATTCCTATATATTGATTTTGTATCCTGCAACTACTAAATTCATTTATCAGTTCTAGAAGCTTTTTGGTTTTCTATAGACAGTATCATGTCATCTGCAACTGGTGAAAGTTTTACTTCTTCCTTACCAATCTGGATGCTTTTCATTTCTTTTTCTTGTTTGATTGCTGTGGCTAGGATTTTTCAAGACTATGTTGAATAAAAGTGATGGGTATGAACAGCCTTGTCTTGTTCCTGGTATTAGGGGAAAAGCTCTCAGTTTTTCAACATTGAATATGATATTAGCTGTGTATTTTTTTTATATATATCCCTTATTATGTAGAGGTATGTTCCCTCAAAATCTACTTTGTTGCAAATTTTTATCAAAAATGGATGTTGTACTTTGTACAATGCCGTTTCTGCATCTATTGAAATGGTCAGTTGGTATTTATCCTTTCTCTTATTGATGTAATGTATCACATTGATTGATTTGTGAATACTGAGCCACCCTTGCATCTCAAGAATAAGTCCCACTTGATCATGGTGAATGACATTTTTTAGTGTATTATTGTATTTGGTATGACAATATTTTGTTGAGGATTTTGTATCTCTTTTTTTGTAGTGTCTGTATCTTGTTTTGGTATCGGGGTAGTGTTGGCCTTATAGAATGATTTTTTTAAAAAGTTTTATTTATTTATTCGACAGAGAGAGAGATCACGAGTAGGCAGAGAGGCAGGCAGAGAGAGAGGGGGAAGCAGGCTCCCTGCTGTGCAGAGAGCCCAATGTGGGGCTCAATCCCAGGACCCTGAGATCATGACCTGAGCTGAAGGCAGAGGCTTAACCCACTGAGCCAGCCAGGTGCCCCCTCATAGAACGATTTTGAAAACTTTTCTTCCTCTTTCATTTTTTGGAATAGTTTGAGAAGAATAGGTATTAACTCTTTAAATGTTCGGTAGAATTCACTTGTGAATGTATCTGGTTCTGGACTTTTGTCTGTCGGGAGTTTTTTGTTTTTCTTTTTTCATTATGCTACAATTTCATTGCTAGTAATTGGTCTGTTGAAACTTTCTATTTCTTTCCAGTTCAGTTTTGGAAGAACCTATGCTTCTAGGAATTTATCCATTTCTTCTAGGTTGTCCAATTTATTGGCATATAATTTTTCATGACATTCTGTTACAATCCTTTGGGTTTCTATAATATTGATTTTAATACTCTTCTATAATTTCTGATTTTGTTTGAGTCCTCTCTCTCTTTCTCTTTTTTTTTTTAATCAATCTAACTAAATGTTTATCCTTTTTGTTGATCTTTTCAAAGAACCAGCTTCTGGTTTCACTGATCAGTTCTATTGTGTTTTTGTTGTTGTTTGTTTATGAGCTAATCTTTATTGTTTCCTTCTTTCTACAGGTTTGAGGTTTTGTTTGTTCTTTTTCTAGCTTCTGTAGGTGTAAGGTTAGGTTGCTTGAGACTTTTTTTTGCTTCCTGAGGTAGGCCCTTCCCTCTTAGAACAGGTTTTCTATCCCAATGATTTTATACTGTTGTGTTTTCATTGTCACTTTTCTCTGTGTATTTCTTGATTTCCTCTTTGATTTGGTTGACCCATTCTTTGCTTAGTAGTATGGTATTTAGTGTCTGTGTATTTGTGGTTCTTCTCAGACTTTTTTCCTCGGGGTTGATTTCTAGTTTCGTAGCATGTGGTCAGAAAAGATGCATAGTAGGACCTCAGTCTTTTTGAATTTGTTAAGATTTGTTTTGTGGCCTAACATGATCTATTCTGGAGAATGTTCTATGTCCATTTGGAAAGAATGAGTATTATGCTGTTTGGGGATGGAATATTCTGATTATATCTGTTAGAGCTATCTGGTTCAATGTGTGATTTAAAGCCACCATTTCCTTGTTGATTTTTTTGTTCGGGTGATCTATCCATTGATGTAGGTGGTGTATTATTACTATATTATTTTTGATTACTTCCTCTATGTTTGTTATTACTTGCTGTTATGTATTGAGATGTTTCCATGTTGGATACATAAATATTTACAACTGTTACATTTTCTTGTTGGATTGTTTTCTTTTATGATTATAGTGTGTTCTTGTTTCTTATTATAATCTTTGTTTTAAAGTCTATTTTTTTCTGATAGGAGTATTGCAACCTCATTTTTCTTCTCTCTTCCATTTGCTTACTAAAGCTTATCTATCCCTTATTTTCAATCTGTATATGTCTTTTGGTCTGAAATGGGTCTCTTGTAGGCAGCATATAGTTGGGTTTTACTTTTTTATCCATTCAATCACCCTATTTCTTTCAATTGAAGTGTTTAATCCATTTACATTCTAAGGATTTATAGGTATGTACCTACTGACATTTTGTTACTGTTTTATGGGGTTCTTTTTTTTGTTTGTTTGTTTTTGTTTGGTACTGTTCCTTTCATCTCTTGCTCTCTTCTCTCAGGGTATGCTGGTTTTCTTTAGTGATATACTTAAATTTCTTTCTCTTTATTTTTTGCATATCAATGATCAGTTTTTGATTTGTGGTTATCATTAGGTTTATATATCATGTCTTATGCATATAGGAGTCTATATTAAGTTGATGCTTATCTAAGTTAGAGCCCATTCATCTCTTGTTCCTATCATTCATGTTAGGATGCAGAAATATGGGCAGGTCTGGAGGAGATTATGCTGAGTGAAATAAGTCCAGCAGAGAAAGTCAATTATCATATGGTTTCACTTACTTGTGGAGCATAAGGAATAACATGGAGGACATTAGGAGAAGGAAAGGAAGGTGAATTGGGGGAAATCGGAGGGGGAGACAAACCATGAGAGACTGTGGACTCTGAGAAACAAATGAGGGTTTTGGAAGGGAGGAGGGTGAGGGGAATGGGTGAGCCTGGTGGTGGGTATTAAGGAGAGCACGTATTGCTTGGACCACTGGGTGAGATGCATAAACAATGAATCTTGGAACACTGAAAAAATAAAATAAAATAAAATAGACTTTATATTTTAAAAATATAATTAAATTCACAGCAAAATGAAAAGAGAAGTTACAGAGATTCCCCATATATTCCTTACCCCACACTTGCATATCCTACTCTACTCTCAATATCCTTCACCAGAGGGATATTTGTTAAAATATCATTTGTTAAAATTAATGAACCTACATTGACATCATTATTACCCAAAGTCCACAGTTTGCCTCAGGGTTCACAGAGAATTTGGACAAATGTATAAAGAGAATGTATTCACCATTATGGTCATATACAAAATATTTCGATTGCCCTAAGAACTCTCTGAGTTTTACCTTTCATCTCTCCCACCAACCTAATCAACTCTTGGCAACACTGATCTTTTCACAATCTCCATACTTTTTCTGACAATTTTCAGAATAATTATAGAGTAGTAATCCTATAGCGCATATGCTTTTCATATTTTTTCACTTAGTAATATGCATTTTAGTTCCTTCATGTCTTATCATAGCTTGATAGCTCATTTCTTTTAAGTGTTGAATAATATTTCACTGTTGAGATGTACTACAGTTGATTTATCAATTTACATACTGAGGGACATCTTGGGTTTTTTCCAAGCTCTAGCAATTAGGAATAAAGCTGCTATAAACATCTGTGCTGGAGATTTTTGTTTGGACATAAATTTTCAATCCCTTTGACTATGATTGCTGAATTGTATTGTAAGAAGATGTCTGGTTTTATAAAAGCAAAACAGAACAAAAACTGCCAAACTGTTTTTCAAAGTGGGCACTGATTTGCCTTCCCACTGTCATTGAGAGACCTCACTGTCACACATCCTCACCAGCATTTGGTGTTGTCCGTGCTCTGGGTTTTGGCCATTCCATCAGGTGCATAGTATCGTCTATTGTTGTTTTAATTTGTATTTTTCTGATGATATAAAATTTGGAGCAACTTTTCACATGTTTATTTGCCATTTCTATATCTCCTCTGATGAGGTATCAGGGTCTTTGACTCATTTTTAAATTAGATTCTTTTCTTTTTTTTTTTTTTTTTTTTAATTTTAAGGGTTTTTTTTTATTTTTAAATTAGATTCTTTTTTTTTTTTTTTTTTTTTTTATAATTTTAAGGGTTACTTGTACATTTTGGGGCAATAAATCTTTATCATTTGTTATTTGTAAATATTTCCCTGCCAGTCTGTCTTGTCTTCTCATTCTCTTGACAGAATCTTCTCAAGAGCAGACATTTTTAATTTTTTTTTAAATTAATTTTTTATTTTTTATAAACATATATTTTTATCCCCAGGGGTACAGGTGTGTGAATCACCAGGTTTACACACTTCACAGCACTCACCAAAGCACATACCCTCCCCAATGTCCATAATCCCACCCCCTTCTCCCAAATCCCCTCCCCCCAGCAACCCTCAGTTTGTTTTGTGAGATTAAGAGTCACTTATGGTTTGTCTCCCTCCCAATCCCATCTTGTTTCATTTATTCTTCTCCTACCCACTTAAGCCTCCATGTTGCACCACCACTTCCTCATATCAGGGAGATCATATGATAGACATTTTTAATTTTTAAAAAAATGTAGGTATCAATTATTTTTTTCATGGACTGTGCCTTTGGTGTTGTATCTAAAGAGTCAAGTCCATGTCAAATTCATCTATATTTTCTCCTATGTTATCATTGAGTAATTTGTATTTCTGTATTTTAAGTTAGTTTTTGTAAAAGGGAAATATCTATGTCTATACTTTTTTTTTTTTTTTAAATATCCAGTTGTTCAAGCACCATTTGTTGAAAGGCTATCTTTGTTTCATTGTATTGTCTTTGCTCCTTCATCAAAGATCAGCTGACTATATTCCTATGGGTCTATTTCTGGGCTCTCCATTCTGTTTCATTGATCTATTTGTCTATTTTTTTGCCAATACCACACTGTCTTCATTACTGTAGCTTTATAGTAAGACTTGAAGTTAGGTAGTGTCAGTCTTCCAGTTTTGTTTTCTCTTTCAATACTGTGTTGGCTATTCTGGGCCACTTTCCTCTTTATAGAACTCAAGAATCAGTTTGTCAATATCCACAAAATGACTTGCTAGGATTTTGATTGGGGTTGCTCTGAACATACAGGTTGAATTATTTAAGTTCTTAGAAAATTATTATGACCTTTTAATAACATCTTTTTTTCAAAAATAATGGTATTTTTGTAATATGAGAGTCACTTATAAACCAACAAAAGTACATGCCACTTAAAGTTGTGGATATGGTTTCATAAACAGAGTGTTATGGGTTTTTTTTTAAATATAGGTACTCTAATATAGATGAAATAATTAAGTATTCATCAAATGAACAAATGAAAAATGAGTCCAAATATTTCGGGAGGCTTGGGAGTGATTTTTACTTTTCTCCTGAATGCCTTACTTTAAGTATCAATGGTTAAAGAGCAGAGCAAATCTGACATATAATCCCCAAATCTGTGAATGAGCATAAGAAAAGATCAGCACCTAACAGGGAATACTTAGGAAATTAGATGCTTTTTATGTTTTCTGAAATGTTCTGGATTGAGCTCAAAACGTAATGTCAGCATTGCTTGTCAAAAAGTGTCACACAGTTTCAAGCAAGTCTCACCCATCAAATCACAAGGGAAAGACAGGATCTTTGTAACAACGCATTTAGAAATAGAACGAGGTAAAAGTCCACAGTTCCTCGACCTAAATGATCCTAACAAATGAAAACAGCCAATACATTCTGCTTGGGATTTTGCAAGTTCTTATAAAGTTTAAATAAAACAATGTGGCAAAATTGTACACTGGCCAAAGATGGCCATATTTTAGAGTTCCCTTCTAAGATGTGGACTGATTTTCTTTATCAAGTTGCATTTCCACATTACTTATTGTCTTTGACCTTTTTCTTCATTAACGTTGTCCCTTCCAAAAAGTGTGACCTGTTCATACTTTGAAAGGATAATTAAGAGATTTCCTTAATTTTTTTTATTTGACAATCTGATTCTTTTCTTTTCATAGCCAAGTAAAGAAACAAAGAACATGGAAGGAAGGTTGATTGAAGAAGCCAAAAGGGAAGAAATCACTGAATCCAAACATACAGGCCATTCTTTTATGCACTCAACAGTCAGGAGACAGGGGTGTCTGGGTGGCTCAGTTAAGCGTCTGCCCCGCATAGGGCTGGCTCCCTGCTTAGTGGGAAGCCTGCTTCTCCCTCTCCAGCTCCCCTTGCTTGTGTTCCCTCTCTTGCTGTCTCTCTGTCAAATAAATAAATCTTTAAAAAAATTAAGTGCAGGAGAGAAATGAAATAGGAGACAGGAGACCTTGGCTATACTTTGTTTTCAGAAAGCTGCATTATCTTTGTCAACAGTTAAGTCACAAATGAGAGATATCTCCTAATATGATCAGCTTGATAACATGAAAAGCCAGGAGAAAGCTGGATATGTTACAAAACTCAGATCTCAGAAAGAAATATTTGGTACAATGCCAAACTCAAAATGTACACAGTAACATTGCTACTTAATTTTATCCAGCTAGTCATAATGTATAGTGGCATAAATAAAAAATGTTAGACACAATGTTAAATTGAGTATTGACTTGAAAATCACTAAGATGAAGCATGACATTTAATTTTATGATCACATTTATTGTACACAAAGAAAATTTCCACTGTCATCTATATTGTAGATTTTGAAAAATGGAACAAAATATTGAAAAACTTTCTGCATACTAATACTATTTTTCTTTAGTTTCTCTTTTAATCCTTTCCCCCCTAAAATATACAAAATTCTTTTGCTTTTTATAAAATATTCTCAGCTCAGCAAGATCCAGATGAGAGACGCAGAGGAAAGATCATTTGATTAAGCTATGGAGTAAATTTTCTTTCAAGCAAGCCTTCTTTGGAAATGTTAATTAGCTTAAAAAGATTTCAATGCATTTACTTATGTTTTAAAAATGGGCCACAAATTATTTTCTAGTACATATTCAATAATTCTTTTTAATCATTTCGATGTTCATTTTAAAAATCAAGTATGAATACATGGAAAGAAATGTTTTGGATATATATTAATATGTTTATTTTTTTACAATGTGAGAATGTAGGCAATATATAATGATTCCATAGACATGTATTAGTTCAAATTAGAATTTCACATTGATGTAAATAGTGAGACAAATTAGCGTTTCTATGTGGTCTTTTTCCCCCCCTTCAAATATTATTGAACTTTTAAAGACTTCCATTTCCTCATCTGTATATTGTCAGAGTTGGAGAGTTTTTAAGTCCTTTCATGTTCTAATATTTAGTGATGCAATAGACATAACTTATAAAATGTGTAATAATTATCCTAGTATTCAATTCAGAAGTCAGATATACTCTGAAATATTATTCCTGAAAACAAAGTTTCAATTTGAGGGGACAAAGAAAAAACAGACACACACACACACACACACACTTAAAGAGCAGTTCTGGTTTTGTTCTTACTCTGTCTTCTTGTTTTACCCTGTAGGGATACGTCATATAAGTTTTGAGTGGAATTTAAAAGCAAAGTCTGTGAAAACTTACCCTTTCATTAGGGACTATGTGGACACAATTTGAAAAAAAAAAAAGGGTCAAAATATACATAGCATTTGGTAGTGAATAAATAATCTATTATAAAATTCAAATAAATAGAGACAATAAAGAAAAGCAGAAAACAGAAATATAGAAATAGAAAAATACATTTTGTCAAAGGTATAACTCATTATATAATTATTTCTAAGATATAATTATTTCTAAGATGGAGAAAGAAAGGCTCTTTGGAGAAAAAAAACCAAAAGAATCAAGAACTTCCATGTCTAAATGTGAGATAGCAGCTTGAAGCAGAAGTAGATCTCTAAGAAGAACAGACATTAAACTTCGGAAACATTTAAAAATCAGTTTGAAACATTAAAATGAAACAAAACAAAAAACACTGAAAGGATCTGAGAGGCCCAAATACTTGAGTCAATGAAAAAGTAATACTCCATTCTGATATTCCGCCATATTTTCCCTCAAGACATCTGCTAATTATCAAGTTGGTTTAGATTCCAGAGTTGAGAAACTGAACACAAAAGACAGACAAAAAATGAGAAGTAAAATAGAGCTTTCTGCAGTTTCATAGTGCCACGGAGGCAATGGAAGGTAATTCAGGAATTGTCAAAGACAAGGGGGCTCTGACAAACATCCAAGATACTCACTTAAAAATCCCTTAAGAGCTACAGTGTAGGAGTGTGGGCAAAACCAAAATTAATTTAACTTACAAAGTCTGGAAACACAGCTTTGAATTATCTCAGTCCTTTTTGGGAGAAAGGTAGTTTATCTTTATTCTAACTGCATCTAAAGCAAAACTAAGTTCTCAACTAGTACATAAGTACTAAGCATTCTCATACAGGGAAAAGACAGCATCAGACTATCTTGTAACAGGAACTGTGAGTGACTGGGATATGGAGGTGTGAGACGTATGTAGGTTTTTTTTTTTTTTAGAAAAAAATTTTTTTTTTTTTTTTTATTTGACAGACAGAGATCACAAGCAGGCAGAGAGGCAGGCAGAGAGAGAGGGGAGGAAGCAGGCTCCCTGCAGAGCAGACAGCCCGATGCAGGGCTCGATCCCAGGACCCCTGGGATCATGACCTGAGCCAAAGGCAGAGGCTTTAACCCACTGAGCCACCCAGGCGCCCCCATACGTAGGTTTTTAACAGGCTGTCAAGAGTTTAACTAAGCTAGCTACTCCATGGTACTGCTGTTTAGTCATCAATTTAGTTTGGGCCAGCAGGCTGTGGGGAGCCTTTCGCTGATACTAGCTCCTCATGTTACCCCACGCCCTAGATAACAGTTTGCAGAGTCACAAGCAAATATAAGTTCCTGATAGGACCTCTCCAGTAGCCTTGATAATCAGCAGCCTGTGATGTCTCCCCAGGCCTTCTCCTTGTACATCTCTGTTATGGAGCCCATGGCACTCACCCCAATTTTTTCCTTTTTGGTCTGCATTGACCAATCCATCCTTAGCCCACAAATGCAAAACATTCTACCTAAAGGGCCCTAATCAAGTCATGTACATAAGGTCTAGCCTATGTCTCTGCCTGCACTTGCCTTGACCTCCTGTGTGGCCCCCTCAAGACATGCCAGTTACTTCCTCTAGGACCTGTGAGTAAACTCCTCTACTTCAATTTCTTTTGTAGTCTTTTGTTGAATCAGGCTCATCATCCAGTACTCTGTGGGTCCACTTAGCAAAGGTCAATTTAAAAATACATTAATTTGGGGCACCTGGGTGGCTCAGTGGGTTAAGCCGCTGCCTTCAGCTCAGGTCATGATCTCAGGGTCCTGGGATCGAGTCCCGCATCGGGCTCTCTGCTCAGCAGGGAACCTGCTTCCCTCTCTCTCTCTCTCTGCCTGCCTCTCTGCCTACTTGTGATCGCTCTCTGTCAAATAAATAAATAAAATTTAAAAAAATACATTAATTTAACAAATTTGTAACAGATACTGTGGTTAATATGTCCAAAAAAATCAGGAGAAATGTGGGTAATTTCAGTGGGGAACAAAATCTTTAAAAAACTGAATTAGAATTCTAGAACTTAAAAAATACATTAACTGAGTTATGAACAAAATTGGTGAGTTTAGCAATAAACCAGATACGTCTAAAAAGTTAATTAGTAAGTAGAAATATAAATCAACAGAAAACATTCAAATAAAAGAATACAGAGAAAACAAAAGAAGAAAATAAAAGGAACAGAATGAGAGAACAGAGATATATTGTACATGCTTAAAACATCTAGCATGCATAAAGTTGCAACTCCAAAAGGCAGGCGAAATAAACATGCTTTTAGGCAAGTAAAAAACTGAGAAAAATGAACCCTGAAAACCCTGAATAAAAGGAGTTCTTAAGGCAGAAGAATAATGATTCTGGAAACATGCATGGAAATGCAAAGAAATGAAACAAAATGACATGGTAAATATACATGCATACCAACAGTATAAAAAGTAATAAAAAATGCCTGGGAGTTTAAAATATATGTACAAATAAATGCATGAAGACATTAACAAAAGGCAGAAATGGGCAATAGTAATTAAAGATAATTGAAGTTAGTGGGGGTAATTGCATTTTTCCGGAAGTGTTGAAAGCATTAATTTACATTCCACTGACTCAAATATTCTGTAAACACTAAAATTCCTTTTTAAGAAAGGTAAAATGAAATACAATTAATAAGGAACAGAGAAAAAATCACAAGGAAAGTTTAACAAGGAAAGTTAAAAAAATATTTTTAAATGTTATGTTATAATGTCACTGGGTTTTTTCTTTTTAATTTATTTATTTACTTAAGAGAGAGCACACAAGTTGGGAAAGGGGCAGAGAGAATCTCAAGCTGACTCTTGGCTGAGCAGAGAGTCTGACCTGGGGCTCAATCCGAGGACCCATGAAATCATGACCTGAAGCGAAACTGACTCGGACGTTCAACGGACTGAACCACCCAGGTGCCCCAGCTACTCTGGTGGTTTTAAATGAACGCTTCTTCCATGTTTTTACAGACTTATTCTACCTACTCCTCTTGAATCTGGTCAGGCCTGTATTTGAAATGATTCCAAAAGTAGACAAGAACAAAAAGAAAAAGTAGTATAAAACAAGTGAAATCCCAGCTAAAATGCATGGTGGTGGAATAAGATGCAGACACTAACAATAGCATGAAGTGTAATGGACAAAATGCATCCATTTACAAGACAAAAGAAAAAGTTAAACTGGCTGAAAAAACAAAACCCATTATGGGATGCTTATAAGATGTGTATCTTGTTTATTTAAAGATACAGAAAGTTTAAAATAAATGGTTTAAAAAGATATGCCATACAACTAATAAAAGAAATCAGTTGTAGCTAATATAATAACATGCAGATATATTTTTTTAACATTTTATTTATTTATTTGACAGAGAGCGATCACTAGTAGGCAGAGAGTCAGGCAGAGAGAGAGGAGGAAGCAGGCTCCCTGCAGATCAGAGAGCCCAATGTGGGGCTTGATCCCAGGACCCCAGGACCATGATCCGAGCCGAAGGCAGAGGCTTTAACCCACTGAGCCACCAGGTGCCCCAATAACATGTAGATTTTGAAGGAAGAACAATCACTAGAAGTGAGACATTTAAAAACGATTAAACGTTTACCCCCTACCCCCTATCCAGGGAGGTTTCTAAATTTCTAAATTTGAGTGTACTTAATAGTAAATCTCCAAGTATAAGCGAAGCAGGAAAATACAGAATATATTTGAAGATTTTAATTTTTCTCCTGTAATATCAGAACAAACAGAGCATAGATAATGATACAAAAATGTAAAAACAATTGAATAACAAGATTAAAATAAATAAATAATTGGCATTGAACATCAAGATACCTAACGAACTCGAATACATTATTTTTCAACTGGCCCATGGAACATTGACTGATATCAAAAATATGTTGCTCCAAAAGCAATTTCTAAAAAGTTTCAAAGAAAAACATTTCACCACATAGACAATTAATCTATAAATCTGTGAAAATCACCAAAATTTGTACGCATGTGTGTGTCTGTCTCTGTGTGTTTGTTTGTGTGTCTCATAGGTCAAGAATGACTTACAAAAGATAGAAAAAAATAATTAAGGATGCCTAGGTGACTCAAACGGTTAGGCATCTGCCTTAGGCTCAGGTCATGATCCCCGGGTCCTGGGATGGATTCGCACATCAGGCTCCTTGCTCAGCAGGGAGCCTGCCTCTCCCTCTGCCTGCTGTTCCCCCTGCTTGTGCTCTCTCTCTCTGATAAACAAATAAATAAATAAAATTAAGCAAATGGTACAACTAACAAAAGTAAACAGAAAACATACTGAAACTAGTATAATGTAGCTAAAATAAGTATTATAGTTGGTTACTATGGTGATACCACAAAACCACTCCCATTGTTCCTAATGCCCTGGTGTAACCCCTTCCCATTGAATTTTGAAAAAGTCTATGACTTGTTTCCATAAATGAGTGAGGCAGAAGTGACCGTGTACCACTTCAATACCTATACCCCCAAAAGTCCCGTTAGTCACCCCATGCTTTGGGGAGCCTGACTATGCAAGATCTACCATGAACACGCTACTGGAAATACCATCTAGAGAGACACTGTGGAAGAACCAGGTGGAGAGGAAAATGTCCCTAAAATGCCTCTATTTGGAAAAAGACACAGAGTCCAGTTCCTGACTCAGTGTCTGAGTCCAAGCTGAGCCCAGATTTTCCTTAGCATGGTTTTAGAAATATGATTGAGACCTTTTGGATATCAAGTCCAGCTGATGCTCTTGATGACTCCCTTCATCACATCAAGTAGTAGACCCACCCAGCTGAGTTAATTAAAGGTAGCTGACTGTGGGACAACTTGAAATACACAAGACATGCAATAAATAAATCAAGAAAGAAGCAGTAGGGAACATTTAACAAGCTTAATGTTAGGTTCTAAAGAGACAACAAAATGCTAAGAACCCACATAACACTGATAAAGAATAAAAGAAGACATAAATGACAAATCTCAATAAAAAAGAGAACACTGCAGCAGGTTCTATTTTTTTGATTTGTGTACTTTTCTGCATTTTTATCAAATTCTCCACAAGGTGAACTAAAAATAAATTAATCTCTGATTCAAGTAATATCCAAGATCTACATAATCCATTAAAGTAATATCCAGATTATTAACTTCTATTAACAAAATGTATTAGTTATAATTTCTCTCCTTGAATTTTCCAGAGAACTTCCAAAAGCCATGTCTCTAACAATCTGATGATGCTCTTTCTGTTACGAGTGGGCTATTCAAGGGTTAGCAACTGATTTCTTTGCGAATTAATTGTTTTTAAGCAAATTCCTTAAGTAGACTGTTCACATTTAAGCCATGTGCTAAAATATCAAAATCTGTCTCCTTGCATCTTTTCTACATACCATTGTCTATATATAGTTCATTCTGTAGAAAAGATAAGTTCCTTCTGATCATATGTCGCATTTTCATCTTGGTCTTAAAAAAATTAACCTAAAATAAGCCAACCAAAACCAAATAAATAAATAAATAAAAGTAAATAAAACGACCAAACAAAACCCAATAACCCTGTATCAACAATTTGGTTCACTCACTGAGTAGGAACTGGAAAGTGTCTCCTCTTCCTACTGTATTTCTATTTGTATAAATTTTTCTTCATTTCTCGGAGCTACATTTATTAATCTAACTTATATAATTGGGAACTCTGTGAGGGAATCCTTCCTCACTTTCTATGAAACAAAACTGCTATTGACATTTATTTTTTTTTTTTCAACTCAGTTTTGATTACACCATGACACATTTTCCTCAAACAAATCATTAATACTGTTTCTTCCCTATCTTCTTATTCAATCTGCAAAAGACGATCTAGCTTAAATAGTTTTAGGGAGTTCTTAAGAACCATAATCATAATATATATTTTTTTTTCCCTGCCAAAAACTTCATGTACCTAGAGAAAAATTTTCATAAGGGCATGTTGCAGAGATTGTTTCTAAAAATATAAACAATCATTATGCTTGTGATACCACGCATCTGATTGCTTTTTCTCATTTTTCTGCAATAACTGGAAGAGTGTTGCAATGAGACTTTCAAACATACTTCCTTTTCTGTGAGCTAAAATCTACGTGAGATAATTTTGCTTTTTGATAGATACCAGTTCAAAAAAGAATACTTCAAAATAAAATTCAAGGGCAGTCTCAATTTTTCTCCTTTTGAAGACTTCCTTAGATGGGTCGTGCCATCTGGTAATACTTGACTTACAATGTGTATATTAGTGTCAATTTATGTTAGCTTATTCTCTATAGTGTGCTATAAATTCACACACATTATTTCATTTAGTTTGTAGAACTTTGTGAAGGTCAGGCAATTGTTCTTCTGTTTCCTCATCTGTACATGTGGCCCACCATGTACAAAAACTTGCAGTTTTCCTGCCATTATAAACCATTCATTAGAAAACTGAAACTTATGTGAATTGCCCAAGGTAAAAACCTGCTACAAGTGAAGAATGTGGGGGCTAGGGGTGCCAACTCTTGTGCAGTTGAAAAGTCATGTATAACTTTTAATTCCCTGAAAACTTAACTACCAACAGCTTACTGCTGACGGTAAGCCTTACTGACGGCATGAACAGTTGACTAACACATTTTGTGTGTTATACGTATTATATATGGTATTCTTCTAACAAAGTAAATTAGAGAAAAGAAAATATTACAAGGAAAATCACAAGAGAAAATATATTTACAGTACTGTAGTGTATCTGTCAAAAAATATCTGCCTAGAAGCAGACCTGGGCAGTCCAAACCCTGTTGTTCAAGGATCAACCATAATAGATAGCAAAAACCAGGTTTTCTTATTCCATGTTTACCAGATGTTCTTAGATTAAAACACACTACAGGATGAGTCAAAACTAATCCTTCAGCCATTCAAAGTAATTCACAGTAGATTCTTTGCTGTGTGTCAAGTCCACTTAACCAGATGGACACCCCGCTCTCAGACAGACTTACATGATCTCTCCATCCTCCCTCCTCTAACTTTGTACACTGTATTCACCTCATTTCATTTTGTTTCATGTTTTGCCCATCTAGAATAACAAGGGCCGTTTTATCATTTTTGAAGCTTTCCAAAATTATCCAGCCTTGGACTTTCTCTCTCAATGCACAGATCTTGTCACTATACAACCTAGCCGGCAAACATGCATTGTCTTTTATTGCTTTCATATACCTTATTTGACTTTCTTTATATTATTAAAATGTTTTGATTTTTTTTTTCTTGAGTATCTTCCTCCAAACTAGTCTGAAGCCAGAGCTTTTTTTTTCATTAGTGTAAAGAAAGTATAAAACAATTTAAACTATAAGCTTAACACGTGTATGTGCTTTAAGGAAATTCTAGGGATGACTAATTTCTCTTTCTAAATGGGAACAGGAAGGACGAGTACAAATATTCAATTAGCGGTAGACTCAGAAGGCATACTTCTGAGGCATACTGCATCTGTGATGATCTATGTAAGATTTCCCTAGAGAACACCCAAGGATTTGCATTGATAATTAAACTTCTATTATTTTTTAAATTTAAATTTACCTCTCAAATTATTTTTTGAATTTAGTTACAGGAGATCTAATAACTCTAAAAAAAGTTTCCTTCTGCAAAAATCCATTTGAAATCATAAGATTAAAAAAATTAAGGATCATGTCTTCTTCTTTCTTGTGTGTATATTTCTAAGGGTGAAATGCTGTAACTAAATGTAACCTCCAAACTCTTTTACTGCCTGTTTACCACTTGACTGTTAACATGAGACAAACCCACCTTTTGATGCATGGTTCTGAATGGCTGAAGAACCATCAGTGCCTCCTCAGTCCTCTTAAGAACCCCTCTGTTTAGTCTCCTCTTGGAAAGTGAACTAGAAATGGTTTATCCAAGACCCTGGTATCTAGTAAATACAGTAAACTTCCTAAATCTTTTATTTTTTTTCTTTCTCATTTCTAAAACCAATTAAAAATAACTTTCTCTTAGGAACATCACAAGGATCTGAAATCAATATATAAAATATCTTGCTCACTGAATGATTAATGGTTATTTTAATAAGGCTTCTATAATCAACATTTTAATTGTAAGACATACGATTTCATTTTAAGGAAAAACTATTTGCTAATAATTCTATGCCAAGGTTATCCTTACTAGGATAGCAAAAACATTTGGAAATGTTTTGTTTTCTCTGTCTTTCTTTTCCTTCCTTCCTTCCTTCCTCCCTTCCTTTCTAAGTAATCTCTAAAGTCAACATGGAGGCTCAAACTCACCACTCTGAAGTCAAGAGTCAGATGTTATAATGACTGAGCAAGAAGACAGGCACCCTGGAAACGTTTAGTTTTATATTTAATCTTGGTCTCAAGCCAAAAGATAAGAATTTGAACACCTAACACTCTTTATTTTCATCACTTCCCCTCAAAAGAAGTATACACATCAGCACAAGAGTGGCTGACTTGACAATTTAAGTATACTGCAGGAAGTGTTAGCACAACAAAGAAGGCTAAGTCGAAGGCAGCATCATCCATTTCTAAGTTGATGGAAACTCACAGAAAATGCTTCCTGAAAAAACAGTAACACTCTTCTTTCCCTAATGGCTGATTCTTTGAATTCCCGCAGAAATCCTTGCCTAAAGGAAGGGTCTCACCGTGCTGCTGGGTCCTCACATCAGCCTTGGCATCCCTACCATGAATATGAGGGGGCATTTGGAGCCATGATGCCTGGGTGGCCCCTGGTCCCATAGACACAGCCTAGAAATATGATAGTTTCAGTGTCTAGTTCACAGTCATCAGCGTCACACATTCATCCAGGTCTCCAGCTCTGCACTTTCTGAGGATCACAAAATTGTAGGCATCGTGGAGAAAGGGGAACCCTCCTACACTGTTGGTGGGAATGCAAGCTGGTGCAACCACTCTGGAAAAGAGCATGGAGGTTCCTCAAAATGCTGAAAATAGAGCTACCCTATGACCCAGCAATTGCACAACTGAGTATTTACCCTAAAGATACAAATGCAGTGATCCAAAGGGGCATGTGCACCTGAATGTTTATAGCAGCAATGTCCACAACAGCCAAACTATGGAAAGGACCTAGATGTCCATCACACACACACACACACACACACACACACAATGGAATACTATGTAGCCATCAAAAGAAATGAAATTTTGCCATTTGCAACGACATGGATGGAACTAGAGGGTATTATGCTTAGTGAAATAAGTCAATTGGAGAAAGACAACTATCATATGATCTCCCTGATATGAGGAAGTGGAGATGCAATGTGGGGGGTTTGGGGGATAGGAAAAGAATAAATGAAACAAGATGGGATCAGGAGGGAGACAAACCATAAGTGACTCTTAATCTCACAAAACAAACTGAGGGTTGCTGGGGGGAGGGGGGCAAGGAGAAGGGGGTGGGATTATGGACACTGGGGAGGGTATGTGCTATGGTGAGTGCAATGAAGTGTGTAAACCTGGTGATTCACAGACCTGTACCCCTGGGGCTAATAATACATTATATGCATAAAGAAATTTAAAAATATTTTTAAAAAATCGTAGGCATCCTTCTGGTGTCAGGAGACAGTGAACATGTCCTTGTTCTTTTACCATCTCTGGCGAGTGGGCGAGGCAAGCCTGGCTCCACTAGGGTTATGGTTTCCAGCTGCACTTCCATCCTCAACCCAGAGTGCTAAGCAGGGTGCAGCATCCAGGGAATAGCCTTTGGGGTTGCAGACCTAATCAAACCACTAAATGTGGTAGTGGGCGCCCAAGGCACACTCCAGTAAGCATGTGGCTGCACCTTCTGTACATCAGCCCTCAAGTTCCCTTTATGCCCAGAGTGGCCAATAGAGATTGACCCACTGTACCTCTCACAGGGCCTTGAACTGTCTTTTGGGTAGTCCTCAGTAAGTACTGAGGAATATAATACCATAGTCTCCCATATTGAGATAGCATCTACAGAGGCCAGGGGAATGAAGAGTTATGCAAAAACTGCATTCTAATGGAATGCCTACATCTCTGATATGGTAATCATTATTATTACATTAACTATACTAGTATTATACAACCTATATAATACACATTGACAAAAGTTTAATAATATAATTAATTTATATTTTATTTGTATAATAAAATATGTGCAATATATATTTGAACTAATTTTGTATTTTTATATTTTTAATTTTTTTAGAAAAATTTATTTATTTATTTGAGAGAGAGAGAGAACAGGGGGAGGGGCAGAGAGCGAGGCAAAGAGAGAGAATCCCAAGTAGATTCCATGCTGAATGAAGACCCCCACATGGGGCTCCATTTCATGATCCTGAGATCATGACCTGAGCCCAAACCAAGAGTTGGATGCTCAACCAACTAACCACTCAAGTGCTCCTAAGTTTATATTTATATATGAAATATATATTATACATGACATGTAACACACATGATATAAATGTATCATAGCACAATTATTACAGTTTAAGTAAAATTTATACAATTCTTAGTGCAAAGCGTTTTACATTTATTATGTGATGTAACTGATGCAAGAGCTCCTTGAGAAAGGTACTATTATTTTTCCACTTACAGATGTGAACACTGAAACTTAGAGAGACTGATAGGGATTTAGTATGTGTACCTTAACATGACACTGTGCCTCATGCTGCTTTCCATATGCCGCCTGCACCTTTGCAGATAATGAATAATCATGCCTGTACTTGCCTGTGTGTTACAATGTACTGAAAAGCTCCTACCAGCAGGTTATTACCTATAAAATGCAGTGAGCATTTTTAGCATCATTGTAAGCATTTTAGGCAATCTACATCATTTCATTCTACAAAAGCTCCATAAGAGTCATAGAGTGGAATACTATAAAGCCACGAAAATATCCAATCCAAAATACACTTAAAATTATGAATGAATCTCAATTAAGGAATAAGGCCAGCTATATATATGATGCCGTTTTCACAAACATATAAACACAAGCAGAACTAATCTCAGCTAATAGAAGTCAGGATGGTGCTTATATGGGGATGGGATAGTAACTGGAAAGGACCAAGAAGATGCTTGTTCAGAGCTAAAGATTTTGATTCCTTGCTACGGATACTCATTACACAGCTGGGTTCAGTTCATAAAAAGCCATCAAGCTGAGTAAAGTAATGGTTGGACTTCTCTGTGTGTATAATTTGCTTCATTTAAAAGTTTGACACATGCAGGGGTGCTGATGTGGCTCAGTCGGTTAGGCATGATCTTGGCTCAGGTCAAAATCAAGTCAAAGCTTGATTTTGGCTCAGGTCATGGCCTCAGTTGGTGAGATCAAGCCCTGGGTTGGGCTCTGCTGCTTGAGATGCTCTCTCTCTTTCTCTCTCTCCCTCTGTTCCCCCTATGCTCTCTTTCTCTCTCTCTTTCTAAAGTAAATAAATATATCTTTTTTAAAAAGTTTAACACATTGTAGGCACAGTGCATGCACACACACACATTTTGCACACACACTGTGAACCTTTAAAAAAATCAATAAGGTACATGCTTTATCGTAACCATTTTTATAAATGAGGATACTGAAGCACCTGGAGGTTAAGTAATCTCCCTCAGGTCACACACTAGCAAGTAATGGAGACAAGGCATTTGGAACTCACTTTGGGAGCATAGCCCTCGGTGAAGTAATTATAATACTACTTGGAGGACAAACAGACATACTATGCTTTTAAATATATCAGGAGGCATTTAGGGTGCCTGGGTGGCTTGGTTGATTAAGCATCTGACTCTTGATTTGGGCTCCGGTCATGATCTCGGGGTCATGGAATCAAGCACCACCTTGGGCTCCCTGCTCAGCATAGAGTCTGCTTGGGTTTTTTTCCCTCCTCCTCTGCCCATCCCCCGACTTCACCTCTGCTCATGCTCTTGCTCCCTCTCTCTCTTAAAAAAAAGCTTTACTAAGTAATAAAATGAAGCTCATTTTTATTGTTCCTGATACCATGAAAACATTCAGAGTTAAGTGTTCTCAATCCAAAATTATCAGAAATACATTTTTCTTTTTACTATGTGGATGTGTGTAAATTTAAATGGATGTGCTTAATTGAAAAAAAAAAAAGCTGGGGACTACTGTCTTAGAACATAAACATGAAAAATCAATTAAATCAATTTTTCATGAACAGCCCTTCAGAACTTGGCTTCTGAAGTCCTCTTCCAGCCTGCTTGTTACACTGAGGACCAATGTTACATCTGTGGGTGACTGAAATTCTGACTGATGTTACTGAGTACTAATTAATACCTCATCCTGTGAGGTACAGAGCTCTGATAAAATGATCATTCTCAGGTTAATTTTACAGAAATGTTTGTCCCACCTCAACAGATGCTATACCACTGCAAGTGTGAAGGGTTAGGTTATAAAATGCCAAAGGTGATTCTAGTGATGTTTGTTTCTTCACAAGCAATTAGCAGCCTCCTCCACAGGTGATTTCATTCTTAGTTTACTTGGTAACACATAGATGGAGCTTGCAATTGCACATTCATTTCAGTGTTATTTATCTGTCTATATCTTAGTCCTTATATAAGTTGCTAGCTTTCTGAGGGAAGGGACCTTAGATCTTTCCCAGTGTCAGTGCATCACAAACACCTGGCATGATAGCCGGCCCATAAAATGAATGAGCAAATGAATGAATGAGTCCAACAGATCTAAAATACAAGTATTTCATGTCATCTGTCTGATTTTGGCAAAGTTATCCAACTTCTTTGAATTTCAGTTTCTTGATCTGTGAAATATTGATTGCATTTGCTTTATTTTAAGCATTACATATGATGAATATAAAATTTGCAGTAAGCATTTGATAAGTAATAGGCATAATTAGATTTCTTCAAAATTCTTTTTCTCTAAAAAGGACACTAAGGAATCTGGAGGAGCCAAAGAAAAACAATGATACTGAAACTCCCATGGAAGATATTCACTGTCTCAGCAAGAAGTGGAACAAGAATATAGCTAAAACTGGGGCGCCTGGGTGGCTCAGTGGGTTAAGTTGCTGCCTTCGGCTCGGGTCATGATCTTAGGGTCCTGGGATCGAGTCCCGCATTGGACTCTCTGCTCAGCAGGGAGCCTGCTTCCCTTCCTCTCTCTCTCTGCCTGCCTCTCTACCTACTTATGATCTCTCTCTATCAAATAAATAAATAAAATCTTAAAAAAAAAAAAGAATAAAGCTAAAACTTGCTGCTGAGATGGGCGCCTGGGTGGCTCAGGTGGTGATCCTGGGGTCTGGGATTGAGCCCTGTGTTGGGTCCCCTGCTCAGCAGGGAGTCTGCTTCTCCCTCTCCCTCTACCCCTTCCCCCATCCCCACTTGTGCACGTGTGATTGCACTCTCTCAAACAAATAAAAATCTTTAAAAGAAAAAAAAAACTTGCTGCTGAGAGCAATGCAACTTATATGGAATGATAAATTAAAGCATATTCCAGAATGGAAAAGATCACTGAGAATGTCTTGTAAACTGAAAGCAGACCCGTATGAATTTGGGCAAATATATAAAAACCTAATAGTTGCACATAGAGCCTAGAACAACGGTGATATTTTAAATTCCAAGAGGATAATAGAATCAGGATAAATTATTTAATGTTAAAAAAAACCTTTAATGCAAATATGTCTAACGTACAGGAAGGTGTTTTGTTCTCTTTACACACGTAATAGTGTATATTCAGTGTCAGATTTCCATTGTGTACTCTACTGAAACATCGGATGTAGAATACAAATGTTATCGTGTATCTTATTAAATGTATGGTCTGGGGTTAAGCCATGCCTCTGGAGCTCCTCAGCCATTTCCATCTTTTGTTGGGCGCACTCACTACCTGATAACTAATAATGACCCGGTCCTTTCCCATTTAGCTCTATTACGATTTGTATGGTAATTAGCTCCTTGGCTTTATTTATAATATTATCACCCAAAAAATGCTTCTCTCAACACTTGCTCGTTTTGAACTTTGTGTAAGTAGAATCATATGGTATGGGCCAGGGAACACGTTCAAATTTCAGGCCACTTTTAATTTTGCTTCTCCTCGGGGATCCTGGGTGGCTCAGTCGGCTAAGCATCTATCTGCCTTTGGCTCAGATCATGATCCCAGGGTTCTGGGATTGAGCCCTGCATTTGGCTCCCTGCTCCATGGGGAACCTGCTTCTCCCTCCCATTCTGCCCCCTGACTCATGCTCTCTCTCTCACTCGCTCTCTATCTCAAATAAATAAGTAAAATCTTAAAAAAATTGAAAACATAAAAAAAAATTTGGTTCTCATGTCAGCCAGGCTCTCTGGCATCTTCTCTGGGAATCAGAAGCTCCTTGTGTTAGGGATGTGCAAATAGCTGGCAGTCATACACATTTTCTGTGCTGCATGCACACAGCCTCTAAGTGACCTATGACTGTATCACCTCCTTATCACCTCCCTATTCTTCATAGTTCACTGTTCTCTTATGCATGTCAAACCATCCCATGATCTCCGAATAGAAGCTACTGGCCTTCCTTGTCCCCTTGTCATGGATGTTGCCATTTCAAATGACACAGTCTAAATCAAGCATGCCCCTTTTGGTGGCCCATATATTCACAATCTTCCCTCCCATTGTTGAACTACTGTGCAAACCAAGAGGGGAGATGAGAAAGGCCCTGAATATAGATGTCATGGACTATGCCCTTCTTAGCTAAAATTTAGTCATTTTTTCATTTTTTGAATAAATGCTTCTAGATTTTGCATAATGTTCTAGCTTCTTATTGGATGGTCTATTTTAGACTAAATTGCAGAGCACTAAGATACTTGTATTTTATAAATTTTTTCACTTTTACAATTGTCAACCTCCTCATTTCATGCTGGAAGCTGACTTCATAATTAGACATAATATCTTGATATTAAATACCTAATGCAAAAATAAATTATATTAACATGCAATCATTAAACAACTAGAAAATTACATATTGAAAATATGATACAGTTTAAATAGCATCAATAATCATCAGAAGCCTAGAAACAAATACAGCAGACCTGAAAGACCTCTACAATGAGATTTAGAAAACATTAATTAAGATACAAATAAAGATGGAGACAAAATAAGTGCCTAGGTTGGAAGACATAGTTTGGTAAAAATTTGAATCTTACCCAAAAGGATATGTATGGTAAACTTAATTCTAACAAAAATCCCAGTAGTTATATGCGTGTACGCACACGCTCCTGTGTGTGTGTGTGCGTGTGTATGTGTGTTGGAAAGGGTTTTCAAAGAACAGCAATCTTGAAAGAGAACAAAGCTAGAGGAATCACTCTACCAGATATCAAGATCTACTAAAAAGCTTTAGTATTTGAAATGATGTAGTATGGGAACAAAAGACAAATAAACCAATAAACCAATCATACAAAATAAAGAATCCAGAAACAACAGTGTATGCATATAGTAAATATATTTGATTAGCCAATGCAATGAGAAAGAATTCAATAATTCAATAATTAGTGCCAGCTCAAATAGATATCCATATGAAAACAAAATGAAATTTACCCCATCTCACATCATACACAGAAGTTCTAGAAGTGTTTGCCTAAATGCAAAGACAAAACAATAAAATTTTTTGGAAGAAAACAAGAGAGAATATCTTTATGACCTTGAAACACACAAATATTGCTTAACCAGAACATAAAATGTACTACTAATGAAGGATTTATATATTAGACTATATTAAAGATGGGGAATACTGGTCAGCAAATAACACCATTAGTACAGTGAAAGGGCAAGCCACAGCATGGATAAGGTAGTTGCTTATGCGACATTTGAAATGCATAAAGATAAAAATTAATAGAAAATACAGTCCAAAAAAATGACAAATCATTTCACAAGAACTTCATAAAAGTAGGGCTCCAAATGAACAATAAATATGTGGGAAAAAAAAAACTAGCATAATTATTCTTCAGACAAGGGCAAATTTAAAACATAAAGAGATACCAAACTATTATAATAGAAAGGCTGAAACAAACAAAAAAAGCAAAACAGAAAGAAGGAAAGAGAGGGGAGGAGGGAGACAGATCAGATTTGGGGAGGAGGAGGAAAAAGAAGAGATAAAGAGAGAAAAACAGAGAAAGAAAGAATGAGAAAAAGAACAAACGAAGAGTGGAGATGAATTTAGAGGAGGAGGTAATCAGGTCTGTCATACATTCCTGGTAAATGTCCACATCATTAGGCCCACTCTGGAAAGCCATTTGGCAGATCTAACAAGTCTAAGCATATATGACCATTCACCCAGCAAATCCACTCCTAGGTACATATGTGCCCAAGAGAAATGCAAATATAGGGCCACTATATATTTGGACTACACAAATATTTTCATTCTTATTATTTATAGTAAGACAAGACTGGAATTTTTTTTTAAGATTTTTATCTATTTATTTGACAGAAAGAGAGAGATCACAAGTAGGCAGAGAGGCAGGCAGAGGGGGAGGGGGAAGCAGGCTCCCTGCTGAGCAAAGAGCCAGACGTGGGGGCCAGATCCCAGGACCCTGAAATCCTGACCAGATCTGAAGGCAGAGGCCCAACCCACTGAGCCACCCAGGTGGCCCTTGCAATTGCTTGATTTCCAATCAAAAATTTAAGATACAAATATGTTTTGTTTTATTTTGTTCAGATAATGGTTAACTATATAACAACAATGATGAACAGAGGCAACTGCTTAGAGAATTATGGGCGAGTATCAAAACAATACTGAAAAAGATGTGAAACTGTAAGTATTCATAGTGTATGTTACACTTATACAAATTTCAAAAACAGAAAAAAAACAAATGCATAGTACTGTAATTTAGGATTATGGCTACTCATGAATGAAAAGTGTGGCATGAGGGTTTTTTCCTGATGATGTTCTGTTTCTTAAATTGGGTGTGTTACCCAATTGTGTTCAGTTTACAAATGTCATTGACCCACACATCTGTAATCTTTACAAGTTCACACGTATTTGCATAGGTCAAGAAAATGTTTATGTAAGTAACGGATGTCTGCATTGATTTTTTAAATGCAAGTTACAGTGGATTGAAGATTTTCGCTGAAAAAAAAGATTTCTGTTCACTTGCACTGAATATGAGAATAAAAAATAGTGAAACTATAGTCAATCATTAGTAGTCTCCTCTCTCTACCAAAGCTCCGAATTTATGTTTAAAAGGAATAGTGGCTTGCAATAATATATAGATATTAATATATATGCAGATTATTGTTACAAAGGGCAAAGCTAGGGAAAAAAATGGTCAGAAATTTTATTTTATATAACCAAGCATAGCAACATACTTTCTATTCAGTCACTGAGAATTTTTCAGACTCAAAGCGGCAACCACTGGCCAAACTTAGGACGCTCTGAACATTATAGAAAAGAATGGTGGTAATATGTTTTAGCATACTGAATTAGAAAGAAGAAGAAGGGAGGAAAACCATAATGATATACAGAGGTAAATGAGAGAGGGAAGGGAAAATAAAACCCTTTTTTGGAAAAGAATTCTAGATAAAAAATGTAGAAGGAACGATAAAATTAGAAAATCACAATTTGGCAACCACTAATGTAACAGTAACTGACAGATGTCACTAGTAGATGCAAATAAAAAAGGAACAGGATATTAACACAATTTCCTAGCATCATCCCCACAGATTACTTAATCATTACAAAAGAGGAAAAAGTAATTTGTACAATGGAGAAAATGCATAGAAATTATCTTTTTAAATTTTTTATAAAGATGGATTTATTTGTTTATTTATTTATTTGAGAGAAAGAGGGAGGGGGATGGTCAGAGGGAGAGGGAGAGAGTCTCAAACAGACTCCAAGCTGAGCACAGGGCCCAACGTGAAGTTCCTCCATGTGGGGCTCAATCAAGAGTCTGTCACTTAACAGACTCAGGTGCCCTTGGACAGAAAGTATTTTACAGGTGATCAAACTTAGCATCAATCATATTGGGAGAAATGGAAAGCACTTCCTGATGTGAAACAATGAAAAGTAAGAACATCACTTATAGTGGTCCCTGAGTGGCAACTGCCTTTGGCTCATGTCATGATCTCAGGGTCTTAGGATCAAGTCCCATATTAGCTCCCTACTCAGTGAGGAGTCTGCTTCTCCCTCTCCCTCTGCCTCCCCCCCCACCCTGTTTCTGCTCTCTCCATGCCCCTCTAAGTAAAAATAAAATCTTTTTAAAAAAAGAACATCGCTTACGTAGTTAAGTTATGATGAAATATTTACTTTCAAATGCTTACAGGGTATTTTAATGAGTTTAATGAGTTCCCATACTCATCAGTTGGTCAAATCATGACCAGTTTTATTTCATTATAACCACATTTCCTCTACCATTTCCATGTTGCTTTTCAGTCAGAGCTACTCTTTCAACAACCTGAATGTTAGCCATCATTTATTAGGTAGTTTTGACAATCTTTTCAATTATTTTCCTTAGCTGGCCAACTCTTATTTCATAGTTTCCCATTTCTATGGTGTTTTCTTTTTTTAAATTTCTGATGTGAATCATCCACAAATTTATGTCATGGATATTTAATTCAAGTCACAGTGTAGTCCTTTAGTTTTTCTCTCTTTGCAAGTACTTTGGAAGAGATCTTCATCGAAATTACAGATGATTCCTTGAAGATGGACAAGATTTGAGTGGCTTACAAGGTTTCTAGCTTCAGATGAGCTCTGGTTTTGCTGGTACAGCAAAGTATAGAAGTATAGTGTGTTTTTTTTGTTGTTGTTGTTGTTTAAAGATTTATCTATTTGAGAGAGAGAGAAAGAGAGAGAGAGAGAATGCACTAGGGATGGGGAGAGGGAGAGAGAGAGAGAGAGAATCTGGAGCAGATCCCACGGAGTGCAGAGCCCAAAACGGAACCAATCTTACCACCCAAATTCATGACCTGAGCCTTACTTAACCAACTGAGCCACCCAGGCTCCCTACAAAGTATAGTTTTTGACAGATGCCACTTTTTTTCTAAGAGGTGAAGTGCCCTTTTGATCTTGTGTGTGTTTGTTTTTATAGGACCCTTGATTTCTCCCACTTATTTCTATGTTTCCCCTTTACCATCCAGCCTTCATGCAATGCTTTAGTGTGGTGCTTTCCAAAATCTACCTTTTCTGCACTTTTAAGTTTCTCCCCTTTAGATTCCCTGGAAACCAGTGCTCTGCTTCATCAGGTATGATCTCAGTTCAGATAAGACTCTCTCTTTTTCTGGAGATGATTTTTTTTTTCTACCATATCTGGGCTTGACTGCCCTCTCTTATTTTCCATGTTGTCTTTTCATGACTCTCCACTTAAAGGATGGCCTTCAGGGTTGGTTCTATTAATGGTGATAGTTTCTTTCACTTTAAATATATGTGTAAATCTATCGCTTTTCCTGTTTCCCAAAAGTATTCTGCAGTCTTGGATCACTGATAATTTCATCTGTTCTCTTTGAGGTTTCTTTGATTTTTCAGAGGCTGGGTAGTAAGTTTCCAGAAAATGGAAGTCCTCTGTAGGCACACGGTAAGACTTTCTAGTCAATAAATTAATGTATATATGAAATGAGTATGTGTAAGGTGCAAAACATTGTTAAGTACTCAACTAGCCTCATGCTAGGCAAATGTAGTAGTGTAAAGAAATCCATATTCACATTAGTGAGCTGATTTTCAATTGTTGTGTCTCTCAGAAACATCTCTCTATAAAGAAGAATGATGTGTGTTTTAACTTACTTTTGTATTTTGCTTCCAAAATAATTTTATATAAGTGGTTATATATAAAGATGTCTACCTTTGTTTGGTTCCATAGTGATATCTAAACATAATCTTGTAGGTAACATCAATAAGTTTATTCCTTACAAATAGCAGAAATCTATTTGGAAAATCAGGAAAAGCTCATTATCTTTTAAACACATTTTCCCTGAAAAATAAAGAACAATATAGAATAAAATTTAGAGGAGTGAGTTCCAAGAAAGAACCTTGCTCTAGGCAAGATCTAAGAGAGCAAAAGAGTATGTGTTCCCATCTGCTGGTGGTGATGCAATTTATAAAAACATATTTAGCAATCACACTGATACAATGTATTAACAATTCAGAAGTTCTTTACTTTGATTTACCACTTCTACATTTTCACATCTACTTTAGAGTAATACAAACATGTGGACACAGCATGAAAAGAATATTTTTTCCTACAGTGTTTGCAATAGGAAAAAAAAAAAAATGAAGTGACTTAAATGTCCATTGGTTGAGGAGGGCACATATAAAATAGTGTAAATCTTTGGTATGGACTATCATGAAGCAGTTTACAAAAAGGGGGTGATTTATTTATTTATTTTTAAAGATTTTATTTATGAGAGAGAGAGAGAGATCATGAGCAGGGAGAAGGAGAAGGAGCTCTTTCCTCCCCCAGAGCAGGGAGCCTGATGCAGGGCTCGATTCCAGGACCCTGGGATCATGACCTGAACTGAAGGCAGATGCTTCACTGATTAAGTCACCCAGGTATCCCTATTTTTTTTTTTTAATGGAGTGATTATGTCAATGTCTATATGGGAAAAAAAAAATTGAACAATATTCAAATGTATATCTCACATGGATCAGAGACTTAACAGTAAAAATGTAAACAAATGAAGTTTCTAGAAGATAACAAGAGAAAATATCTCTATGACCTTGACATAAGCAAAGATTTCTTTGACAAAAATTACTATTACTAAAACAGTAAAAAGAAACTTTCTGATCATTAAAACACAATTAAGAGAGTATAAAGCAAATCAAAGAGAGGATGAATATATTTGCATATATATCTAGGAATGACTCAGATGGAATGTATGATGATCTCCCAGAAATTATTAAGAAAATAACAGACGCTATTGGGAGGGAAAAAAGAAGACTGGGAAAAGGCACTTTACAAAAGAGGATTTCTAAATAACTAATATAAAAAGAAAATGGGACCAATATAAGATTTCAGGGTACTTAAAGTCAAAACTACATAAAATATTACTACATTCTCACTCGAATGACTACACACATACACACACAAAAGAAAAAACAGTTTAAGAAGCCGCTGTTAAAAAACAGTTTAAGATAAATAAATAAAAATCTTAAAAAAACAATATCCATAGTAGCTTCATGTACAATTGCTAAAATGTGTAAACAACACAAATATCCATCAAAAGTAAAATGCGTAAAATGTGGTTACATGTTCATATAAAGAAATAGAATAGTGGGATGAAATAAAAACTACTACTCATAGTAGTATGGATAAATAGCCAATTAATGCTAAACAAAGGAATTCTGACACCAGAGTGCACATCTGTTATGAATCCACTTTTTTAAAGATTTTATTTATTTGACAGAGATCAGAAGTAGGCAGAGAGGCAGGCAGAGAGAGAGGAGGAAGCAGGCTCCCTGCTGAGCAGAGAGCCCAATGTGGGGCTCGATCCCAGGACCCTGAGATCATGACCTGAGCCGAAGGCAGAGGCTTTAAGCCACTGAGCCACCCAGATGCCCCATATAAATCCATTTTTAAAAGCCATCAAAATAAACTATGATGATTTCAGTCAGAATGGTAGTTACCTTCAGGGTATCCTGACTGAGAGAATCATGATAGTATTATTTGGGGTGTTGGTAATATTTTAATATGAAGCCACCTGATGGGTTGGTTTCAAGTTAATCTTCATTTCTAAAATTATACTGTTGGGGCGCCTAGGTGGCTCAGTGCATTAAAGCCTCTGCCTTTGGCTCAGGTCATGATCCCAGGGTCCGGGTCCTGGGATCGAGCCCCACATTGGGTTCTCTGCTCAGTAGGAAGCCTGCTTCCTCCTCTCTCTGCCTGCTTCTCTGCCTATTTGTGATCTCTGTCCGTCAAATAAATAAATAAAATCTTAAATAAAATAAAATAAAATTATACTGTTGTATTTTTAAGATTATTAAATTTTACAATATGAACTTCATAATCATAAAAAGAGAACGGGAGTTATCTCTATATGTTTTCATGGAAATATTTCTAAGATATAGTACAAAGCCCAAAAGTAAATTGCAAAATAATGGGGCACCTGGGTGGGTTAAAGCCTCTGCCTTTGGCTCGGGTCATGATCCCAGGGTACTGGGATAGAGCCAGGCTCCGGGCTCTCTGCTCAGCAGGGAGCCTGCTTCCCCCTCTCTCTCTGCCTGCCTCTGCCTACTTCTGATCTCTGTCTGTCAAATAAATAAATAAAGTCTTTGAAAAAAAAAGAAAAAACTGCAAAATAATACTTACAGTATGAACCCATTTACCTAACCATCTTATCTCAAACAACTGAAACAGTGTTATATATTTGAATGTATAACTTTCATTTCTGTGACTAAAAACAAATATTTTTCACTTATAGAGTAATTCCAGGTATTTTTAACCATAGTCTAAGCCAGATAATTCTTATTGGGCCAGTTTTTTTCTTATAGTCTTAGGCTGACAAAATTAAATGGAAATATTTTCCTAGGGTCAAGTTTACTCCAATAGAAATGACCTGCCCAAAGAATTTTGCCTCTTCAAATAAAATTTAATTACCTTGTTTAATAAAGTATTCATTTAACCATGTCAGGGTAGGGGCTTGAAATAGTGAAAAACGTGCTTTGCCCTTTTACTGAAAGACCAGAGGATTGTCATGGCTACTAAATCCTCTATCTGTGTCTTATCAGTGCTAATGTTACAATCAATTCAAGGACCAATGAGTTATAAACCGAGTTCCAGTGAAGAAAGTGTGAAAATGATCAATCCTTTTTATGATGAGTCACCAAGTATTTATCTATCACTAATCTTGTGCTTAATCCTTTTCTAGGCAGCCAGAAAAGTAATGAGAAAATAAAGACATGGTTCTTTCTATAAACAAAATAATAATTCAATTCCAAAGAGATCTTTTTGGTAATATCTTTTCTAACTTAAAGCACCTACAGAAGGGTCATCTGTCAAATTGACAGATTAAATTATAATCCAGACTGGGAAGCTAGTGATAAATATATACTTATCACTTAGGATACTTACGGGATTATTAGGCTGATAAATCTTTGTTGGGATTATGCAAAACAAAAAAGTGACATAAAATTGGTTATGTTACACTTTGATGACTTCGAAGGAATTATTGTGAAAAAGTAAGAGTAATGGATATGATGACTTGATTTGGTTCAAAATTAAAAACGGGACTCTTAATCTTTGCCCATCACAAATTCACAGTCAATTTTGAAAATCCCCAAGACTTTGCTGATGTAATAGCCTTTGTACTGAGTAGAAAGTATATGTTATAGTACTGATGAAGATGAATAAACTGATAATAAAAATAGTAATTTCCACAGGATGTCACATGACCAAGTTCAGACAAGTAGAAAGTAAGACAACCGAAATACAAACATAGTTTTATCTTAACCCAAATTCATACCATTTCTCTCACCTCAGAATTCCTTCTATCTAGTTCCATAAAAGTATTAAAAAATTGGTTCTGCATAAAAAATAAACTGATGTAAATATATTACCTATTATGTCACTCAAAGTCTCATGTAATTGACAACATTCATCATTTTACACCAAATAAACATATATTTGCACTGTCCAAAGTATATTGCTTCTGTCAGATGAGTCAGGTTTTCTCCTAAATTTACTTTTTTGTCTATTCTCTCCAGGCATACACAGCCAACTCTGAAGCAAGAAATAGGATATGTTAATATTAACAATGCCATTCTATTTCCTCTTCTGTCCTGTCTAGGTATTTGTTCAATGAACTTGAAGTTGCCTGAAGTTACTCTTCAGAAGATTTGAGTTGAACTTAAAAGCAGAATAACTGAGTAACTGAATAGCTACAATTAGTAAATACAGACGAAGCTTCAATGACTATGAGCCAGATACAAGTCTATCTCTTATTAGTCTGTGTGAATAGAATGTATTTGTGGTTCCGGCTAGCAGTGATGAAGGAAAAAAAAAAATTACTTGGTTCACAATCCAAAGAATAATAGAACTGAGAGGGATCTCCAAAGATGAAGTATGTCCTTCGACATCTAGGCTGTCTTCATCTAAAGTATTCTAGACAGACGGGCATCAAACTTCTCAAATATCTCCATGGAAAAAAAGACCCTGCCATCATTTACTTTCAATCTTATGTGTTTCCTCAGTGACTTTCCCACTGAGATACTCTCCATGAAGCTGTCTGATTTCTTCATTCTTGCCAATTTTCTCTTCTAGACTTCTGTCTAAGCAGACTGTGTTTTCCAAGATCAGTACTGATTCAGCCTGTTATTTCTGCTTTATGCTTCTGAGCACCAAGGGCTATGATTTTAGCACATGGTACATTAGTGTTCTAAACACCATTGAGAAGAAAACAAGGCCCCAAAGGGTGAAGGCATTAATGAAAACAACGAGCATTTTAGTAAGAAGACCAGGGCATTTAAATCCAGTGTCCCAGAATGATATATAACATTGCCAACTGTAGCAAGCATTTCAAGGATCGATTATCTTTTATAAGTTGTAAATACAGGTATCATTTCCATTCATGCAAAATTCTTTAGACAGCAAAATATGGAAATGTTTTCTAATTTAAATGGTAAAAGAAGAAGAAGGCAAGAGACTGGAATCCTTGCCATGCTCAGCCCTAAAACAGAAGATCCTCTGTTTGGGCAACAGTGCTGTGGATATAGCCAAGAGACTGTTTTGGCACAAAAAGGAATATATCAGCATTACCAGTGCCAGTTACATTCCATTGCCTTTAGTTTCCTGGCTGAGTACATCTGTGTGTTTGGGGGAGGGGAAAAGGCAAGAGGGAGGCAGAATCTGGCAGCCATTTCTCTTCTCTACAATGTCCTTTTTAGTATCTAAATGAGAATATGCTTATATTTCATCATCATTTTGCAGTTCTAACTATTGGGAATATCAACATTGAGAGAGTTACCACAATATTGCTGAACAGAGCTATTACTCTGTTTATCTAAAGTCAAGGAAAGAATGAAAATGATTGAATGAAACTTTGATCATTCTGATGTTAATTTTTTCATCGAAGTTCTGCCCTTCTATTGTTTGAGAATAACAATAAAAAAAAACCACCCTGTAGTAGTTCAAAACAAGATTTTTTTTTTAATCTCACATCCCTCTGAAGGCTGACTCAGCTCACCCAGGGAGTTCTTTCTCGAGATCCGCCATGTAGTTGAGGGAAGATGGAGGCTGGTCGTATAGTCATTTGAAGGCTTGACAGAGTTGGAAGTCCAAAATATCTCCCTTCCACGACTGGCAGTTGATGCTGGCTTTTGGCGAGGCTCTTATTTGGGGTTGATTACTGGAGCACCAATATGTGGTCTTCCCACGTGGCCAGGGCTTCTTCCAGCATGGCAGCTGTGTTCTGACAGGGAGTATCCTAAACATGAGCATTCCAAGGGAAATGAATCTGTCAGCCTCTGACAGCCTGGACCCGAGAACTGGCACAGCACCATTTCTGTGCTGAATCTGATTGTTCAGAGCAGTCACGGAGATCTCCCAGAATCAAGACCAGGGAGAAGGGCAAAGACCACCCCTCTTGGATGGGTGGAGCATCAAAGAATCTGTGGCCATCTTTAATCTGCCATTCTTTATAAGCATATTTGGGGAGTCTCCTTCTAGTTAAGTAGCTAAAATTGTCGGTGCATATCATTAAGATGTAATATAAAAGACTCCACAATTTACGATGTGCAGAGAAGGAAGTGACTAAACACAATATATTTGTATCTTGCCAGTAGGAAAAGAACATTAACAAAATTAGTATAATTTTGTTTACTCCCGTGCTCGCTTCGGCAGCACATATACTAAAATTTTGTTTACTCCAATTTCTCTTCACTCCTGGAACTAATTTTTAGAGAACTGACCGATGCTTCCGTAGAAGACATTTCTCTTATTGGCCCACAGTGAGCAAAGGTGTTAGGAGTATGCAAAGAAGAGGTGGGGATCCTTTTAAGATAGAAGCATACTTAGTCTCTGTTTATTGTTCTCTCTTCATAGCACCACTCATGGCAGAAGTAAATTGTGTTTGCTTCAGATTAACCTTAATTTTTATAGGGCACATCATTCTTTAATGCTAGATTCCCAGTGGTTTATAAATTGAATTATGTGTGTTAAAATTATCCCTATATCCCTCTACTTTTACAATGACCTCTATATCCTACAGGAACCCTCTTCCTAGTAAGTCCCCTATGGAACCCAGGTCATGTTCAGTATAGTCGGTTTCCTAGTCTTTTGCATTCTAAGTTAAGTTTCCTTGATCCATCTTCCAATTTCCATGAGCAGGGGAGGCAGAAACCATTTCTCATGATTAGTTCAAACTCTCAAAGAATAACATTCTCTTGGCCAATTATTCTGAAAACGTTGTGTCTTTTTCACCCTGTTTTACTTAGCACCATGTGGATTAGAGTAGTTTATATGCTTCTATCAGGGGAATGAAGAAAAATACATGTGTATACCTAATATGCTCAGGAATTAAAGTATAACAATATTCAATGTACCTTGAAGGTCTTACTATATAAAAGCATTTGAGCAAAGTAATGGAATATTCACCACCACAGTGATGGGCAGACATATGTAAACCCTTTTCATGTTATCTAGTATGGATACATACTTTGGAGGTGAGTGTTCATGAGACCATCTACCTCAAGAAGAACCTGCATTCCCTTAAACCTCTATTTGCAGGAAACAATATTGACTGTCTTTTGTAACCATTTCAAAGTGTATATTGATCACATGTTTTTTTCTTACAGATGCAGGCTTATTTAAGGCCATTAAAGGTTGTTCTCTAATTCTGTAAATGTGAACAGTAACAACTAAACAAAACGCAAAGTAAACAAAAATGCTAAAAACAACAGAATCACTAAACATTAAAAAAAAAGGCAACAACAAACCTAAGCTAAGCAGAGTAAGATGTAACTATATCTAAACCAGTTAAGTGTTTCACAGAGTATTTAACAAGATTATTGGAAACATACTCAATCTTTTGAAAAGTAAAAATCAAATAAAACTTACATCTAAAGGTTTGTACTAGATTCCTTTCTTTGTCATACCGGTTTAATATTATTTTGGGAATGAATTATTGCTACATTCTGCCTGTTTGTTTGTTTTTTTTTCCCAACAGGATAATACTATTTATCTGCCTAATAATGACAAATAGATTTCATCTCATGTGACAACTCTAATCAGTTGATAGAGGCAGTGCTGCTTGAGGCAGTGTTTTGTGAACAGTTCCGAGGCTATGTCTGGACTCCACAGGACAAAAAGTTCTTGATATCATCCAAGGGCATGGTGGAGGAAGTTAGTAACTAAGTGAAAGGTATCAGTCATCCTTACATCATCTGCAAAGAACCATGGACAGGGATTTAGCCCCGATGTTTCAAAAGCCCATTGTGGAGCTAGTCACTGCCGGACTCCTATTAACTGGCTTAAAGTAAACAATTACCAAATGAACAAACAAATAACAAATACTGAATTGTGACTTTTTGAAAATATATGTGAAATGGACACACATTGAGGATACCAATGGTATGGATGGAAAAAAGAAAGAGAGTCCTGATAGGCTACATCAACAAACATGTTTTTCATATACTTCAGGAAACATTATAAATGTGGCAAGAAGATCTAATATGTAATCTGGATTTCTTATTAAATCTGCTATCACTTTACCAAAATATGTTTTCTACAGTATCAAATATTCTCAACTAGACATTTTCTCCTTAGAAAATCATGGTATTAGAATTTTAGAATTCTAGAATTTAGAATTCTAGAACAATATTTTAATGTTTGGAATATTTTATAACTACATCAGGCATCATATTATTAAGAAAACAATCATAATATTGTGATAGTAACATTGAGTCATGAGGGTGTATTCACTTGTGTGTCTCCTTCAATAGTTTCTGAATTCCTTGATGTCAAAGTCACAGTCTTTATCTCCACATTCTCCAGAGAGAGGGAGCAACAAGTGTTGCACTTTTAATTCCCAGATCAGCAGTGATGAGAGCATAGCATTATTTACACTCTTTCCAATAGATTCTGCTTAGCTCTTTCAAGATGAAAGCTAAGCAAAACTCTCCTTTCTCACCACTTTGTCATCCTTACCCTTACAGGCATGAAAATGGAAATTCTTCCCTGTTATGGGAAGATAATGTTGCTATGGTTATAAAGGTAAAGTAGATTTATCAAAATAATTCGAAACATGATTCTCCATTATGGTTAGTGATTGCAGGGACAGGTTGACATGAAAACACTCAACTTTTTTTTTTCTTCTCTCATTTGCTATTTCTTCAATTTCTATATAAAAAGCTTCATGTCCTTTCCTTTCTCTCTCCCGGCCATTTTGGCAGCTGCTCTTGGTTGGGGCCATCCCGCACCTAAGACAGGAAGATGGTGGCCACAAAGAAGACGAAAAAGTGGCTGGAGTCCATCAACTCCAGGTTCCAGCTCGTTATAAAAAGTGGAAAATACGTGCTGGGGGTACAAGCAGACTCTGAAAATGATCAGACACGGCAAAGCGAAGCTGGTCATCCTCGCCAACAACTGCCCGGCCTTGAGGAAATCTGAAATAGAATACTATGCCATGTTGGCCAAAACTGGTGTCCATCACTACAGTGGCGATAATATTGAATTGGGCACGGCATGTGGGAAATACTACAGAGTATGCACGCTGGCTATCAATGATCCAGGTGATTCTGATATCATTAGAAGCATGCCAGAACAGACTGGTGAAAAGTAAATCACATGGAATTTTTCTTTAATAAAACTGGCCACAGTTTGTTTAAAAAAAAAAAAAAAGCTTCATGTTGTACATACTAACAAAACTCTATTTCCAGGATGATTAGGTATGCTATAATTTGGAAATTTATGAGTTATATATTTCATGTATTATATGTACATATATCCTGATACTGACTACATATAATATTTTTCCTCTAGAAGGCTTTGGATAGGGTAGTTGAAGTGAGGGAGAAGAGGGAATTCATGTTGACACTTTCCATAACCTGTTCTTTCTTCAGTATGATCGTGTATTTTAAGTCTTAATGATCCTATCATATCAAATTCATGATATACCATTTTAGAAACCTAATGAGAATAAAATTCTTGGCCCATAATAATGTAATAATAATAAGCTTTACACGACAACTTCGCTGTTTGAATTATAGTGATAAAGAAAGTGAACCATCTCTCTCTCTTTTTATCCTCTTGCCTCAGCAAGATGGAATAACCTTTCATTTTCTGAGAGTGCCCTCGTTTTATCAGACAACCAAATTCCTTTCAATCTCTCAAACTTTCCCAGGAAAACAGAAAATCCATTTTTTTCCTCTTTACCCTGGTTTTCTATATATATTATTCTCCAGCCCACAATTCATATTTCATTAAGGAGGTATATTTCTATGAGGTAAATTGTGTTGATACTCTTATTCGAATTAAAAACAGCACTCCCTGGCATATTTTCACCTGAAAATCGAAGGCTATATTGCACACAGTTCAAACAGCTTCTGATTAAATGTAATAATCTTACCTAAGAGTAGAGAATATTCACAAGTACCTAGTAAGAACATAGAGATTTACAAGTAATTTACTAAATTAAAAATCTTTACCAATTAAAAAATTAAATGTCCTGAGTGATCTGTGTTTTCCCCTACATGATCTAGCTTTTCTCCAAACTTGTGCTTGCCTGTATTACAATTGTGAAGAGAGATTCTGATATACACTGATACTCTTCTCTCCCCATCCCTGAATATTTCAAGTTCTTTATTTTGGGGGTATATCATAATATTCTACTTTTTCACCATTCCCAATACCCATGAGCAATTGAACCCAAGTGACTGGTTCTAAACAAGGACTTGAGAGTGAACGATGTGTTTATTTTGGCTAAGGATTTGTTTCCCTCTTTGAGACATTCTTCTTCCATTTAATATTCTGATCAGCAGCATTCAAGATAGTCTCTGATTTGTCATCCTAGATCTTTCGATTATTATAATGAACAGATCCTTTTGCCCACCAACAGTGGACATGTAACATAAGGAAGGAAATATTATCTATAGTTTTAAGTCACTAAAATTTAGGACTGTTTGTTACCACAGAGTAATTTACTAAATTGAATTAATGCAGAAGCAAATCTTAGGGGAATAAGTATAAAACACCCCTGGAAACTATAGATCCTGATAATCTTACAGAGGAGGAAGGTGTGTTTTTTTAGAGGAGTATAAAAGCAGGATTTAAGTAATATATTTCTAGGATTTACTGAAATAAAAGAGAAATTAAAACCACATAACTTTTATATGAAATGATTACTAGAAGGTGTAATTGGTGGCTTAAAATCAATCCATTCTCAAAACGGATTTTGACAGAGGTCACAGAAGAAAGTTTATGGTGCCTGTATGCCCTCTTGAAGGCATACAGCCAAGAGACTGTAAACCTTAATATAAAAGGACCATTTCCTTCAAGAAGACCAGATGCCTGATCTGATTAAGTACAACAAGTGCAGGAAGATTATCAAACCATTAGACAGATTAAAAAAAAGATTAATTGAAATGAATTTATAGTTTACATAAATGAATTACTTTATATAGACAATTTCTTGGTCAAGTCAACAAACTAAATTCAAAAAAATTTTTTTAAAGATTTTATTTATTTATTTGACAGAGAGAGATCACAAGTAGGCAGAGAGGCAGGCAGAGAGAGAGAAGAGGAGGAAGCAGACTCCCTGCTGAGCAGAGAGCCCGATGCGGGACTCGATCCCAGGACCCTGAGATCATGACCTGAGCCGAAGGCAGCGGCTTAACCCACTGAGCCACCCAGGCGCCCACTAAATTCAAATTTTATAATGAATTCTATTAATTACTGAAACTTATTGTTTTGTTTTAGCAATTTGTGACATCTATTATCTATGAGATTTTATAAGTATATGCTACCATTTCTTTCTAGGTTTTCTTTTCTCATTATATGTACCTAGTAGCATATGAAATTTTATTGTGATAATAACTGAATTATTTTTGTGGACATTTGATATCATAAAATTTATTAATTGTATGTTATTAAACATGATAAACCAAACATTTTTGAATATCTTCTAATTTTATGTTAGGAGAGTGTGACCCAGTATATATTATAAAACACTTAGCACTTGATCTCAATTTTTATGTTTTAAGTATTTTCCAAAAATGAACTAATCAGCACAATGATTTCCTAGACTCAAATAGGAAGAAAACACATTGTCAAGGTACAAACCGCTATTAATAAGTGTATTTCAAACTTGTTCCATAGTTACAGATACATTAATAATGAGTTAATACACTCTTGGGTCATCAAAAAAAATGAAGATGGGTTCTACCATTCAAAACCAACCTCTTTCTTCTTAATCACATACTAATCTGCATATGTAAGAGACCATTAGATAAGCACCATTCAGCATCAGTGGAGAAATGGAGTGTTCCCCAACCCCCTACATCATTTTGTGTTGGCTGAAAGGAAAATTATCATTTGACCAGTGTAACCTGCACATGGCTGCTGTAACAATGAAAGCCCCTCAGGGTTACCCAACATCCTGCTTTCAGAAGATCAGTCCTAATTAGCATGAAATATTCTGTATTGTACAGGATCCCAAGATAAAACATCAACATATCTACTTAGCATGCATCTCATTTTTTTTTTCCCTTCCACGTATCATTTGTAATTTGGCTAGTGAGACAAGGTAAATTTGGGCATCAAATTTAAAAGTAAGAGAATCATTTTTTCTTTCTTTTAAATGATATTATAGCAATCTTTTTTTAAATTTATTTTTTATTTTCAGCATAACAGTATTCATTATTTTTGCACCATACCCAGTGCTCCATGCAATCTATGCCCTCTATAATACCCACCACCTGGTACCCCTACCTCCCACCCCTCGCCCCTTCAAAACCCTCAGATTATTTGTCAGAGTCCATAGTCTCTCATGGTTCACCTCCCCTTCCAATTTCCCTCAACTCCCTTCTCCTCTCTAACTCCCCATGTCCTCCATGCTATTTGTTATGTTCCACAAATATAGCAATCTTTAATATATTTAAGAGTAATTACTAACATATAATATTCAAGATATGAAAATAAGCATACAAATGTAGTCCAACAACTTAAGTCAATTCCCTGTTCTATTATTGTTTAGTCTGGGTATAATTTTCAGTTGAATTCACATGTCAGGGTAGCACACGGAAGGGGAGATATACAAGGCGTTTTTAGTATCACCAGCATGCTGTCAGTTCTAGAAATGAGACAAAATCTACATAGGGTGGAGTTTGATTCTTATAAATAACAAGATAAAATAATAATGTGAAAGTTTCCAAGAAAATAAAAATACACCTCTTTTTAATATTTCTTCCCTCCCTCCCTCCCTGCCTATCTCTCTCTCTCTTTCTTTTTTAAGAGCAAAAGAGAGAGCATGAGTGGGGGTAAGGGCAGGAAAGGGAGAAGCAGACTCCCCGCTAAGCAGGGTGCCCAATGTAGGGCTCGATGTGGAACTTGATGTGGGGTTCAATCTCAGGACCCCGAGATCACGACCTTAGCCAGAGGCAGGTGTTTAACCAACTGAGCAAGCCAGGCACCCCTAAAAATAGGCCTTCAAAACATTTCATGGCAGATGACTTCAGGAATGGCAGAGTGAGGACTTTAATCATAGTTCTCCCACAAAAACAGTGAATATACTGGCAAAAAAAAAAAAAAAGTAAAAAAAAACCAGTAACTCAGAACTCTGGAAATTAGCTAAAGCCACAGAACAAGTAGAAATTGTTTATCAAAGAAAAACTACTGAACCTTAGTAAGACAGCAAGATCTATGATGTTTTAATCCCCTTTTACTATAACATAGTTACACAGTAATTGTAAAAAAAAAACCCTGTTTTTCAGCCAACAGAGAGGACTGAAAGTATTTTGAATTTTGTTAAATGTATCATCCCCAAAGCAGAGTCAAAATTGTGTCCAAATCTGCAGACCCTTCGAAAAGATCTATTCTGGAGTGTTACGACTTTGATTTGACTCAGAGTTCAGCAAAGGGAGAGGATAAGGAAAGTTCATATTGTGAGCATATTACCAAAACAATGAAAAACTTGCTTGCAATATTATTGGTATGTAAGGCCGTAATCTTTGCCAGGACTTTAAAAGGAAATACTTGTGAACTAGATGACCATTGGGAACTCTGAAAAACTCTCACATAGTCCTAGGGATCTAAAAAGCTGTGCACATGGACAAGTCTATGAACATGTCCAGGAAAGACCAGAGAAAATAGAAGGCCCACACATCTATTGTAGATATTGAGATGCTATGTAAGGAGAAAGTGAAAGTTGTGCTGTGTAATAAACAGTCTGAAATTTGAAGGCATGCCTTCTCACACACATCCCTTTAACAGATTTAAAGACCCAAAGGTAAAGCATTTAAGAAAATCTTCTAACCAATCACTGACTGATTCTGAGAATCTGATTTAGAAAACCTTCTAAGCAATCTCTGATGAAATTTTATTAACCTTGCACAGACCATAGAAATCAGGTTTAAAATTAAAGTAAGAACTTAAAAAAAAATTCTAGTAGATGTCAGTGACTTTACATTGCAAAAAACATAAAATGTAGAATTTCTAGAATTTGTCTAGAAAAATCACTAAACATATATGCAGCAACAACAGAATGATACATAACACAATGAATAAAAACAACAACAAAAATTCCTGGTGGGTGAGGAGAGATCTAATGCCAAAGCTGTTATATTATATTATCTAAAATGTCTAGTTTTCAACATAAAATACAAAACCTAAAAGAAAAAAAATAGAGAAGTATGCCACATATAAAAGAAATTTGAGTAGTTGATAGAAAATTTCTATAAGTCTCTAATTTTGGAGGTGGTATTTTAAGGGTTAAATCAGCTACCATAAATATGTTCAAAGAACTAAAAGATATCATATTTTAGGAAGTAATGTATAACCCCAATTTTTATCATTGCTAATATCAATAAAGTGATATAAATTATAAAATATATCAAAAACAAACAGATTTTAAAAAATGTAACAACTAAAATGCAAAATAGTGATGCTCAGCAACATAACTGAACTGTCAAAAGAAATAATCAATGAACTTCAAAATACAGTAATTGAGATTATCCGTTCTGAAAGGGAGAGTAGAAAAAGTGAGGAAACCTGAGTGGAGCTTCAGAGACCTGTGTGAAGCCATCAAGCATACCAATACACATAATAGCAGTCCCAGAAAGAAAAGAGAAAGAAAAAGTAAAGAAAATATTTGAATTAATAATGACCAAAACCTCAAATTTAACTAAAGATGTGAATCTACAAATTCAGAAACCCCTATGAACTCCAAGAAGGATAAACTCAAAGAAATTTACACTTACACTTTACAGTAAAGTTGACAAAATTCAAAGACAAAGAGAAAATCTGGAGAGCAACAAGAGAAGAATACCTTATTAGGTACAAGAAACTTTTACTATGATTAACTCACTTTTCATCAGAAACCAAGGAGGCCTGAGATGATGCAATAACATTTAAAAAGTGCTGAAATAAAAAAACTGTCCATCGACTATTCTATATCCAGAAAAACTATCCTTCAAAAAATAAAGAGGGAATGAAGAATTTCCAAATTAATAAAAACTTAGAGAATTTGTCTCTAATAGACTTACATGAAATAGCAGTCTACAGTAATTTCTAATGTAAGAAAACTGCACAGTAACTCAAATTCACACAAATAATGAACAGGTAAATATAAAAAGCAACATAGATAATATATAGATACAGGTAATATACAAAAAAAGATAATAAAAAATACCTTCATTTGTAACTGTTTTATTTTTAAAAATCACTGACTGATTCTGAGAATCTGATTTAGAAAACCTTCTAAGCAATCTCTGATGAAATTTTATTAACCTTGCACAGACCATAGAAATCAGGTTTAAAATTAAAGTAAGAACTTAAAAAAAAATTCTAGTAGATGTCAGTGACTTTACATTGCAAAAAACATAAAATGTAGAATTTCTAGAATTCATCTAGAAAAATCACTAAACATATAAGCAGCAACAACAGAACAATACATAACACAATGAATAAAAACAACAACAAGAATTCCTGGTGGGTGAGGCTCTCCTAATGCCAAAGCTGTTATATTATGTTATCTAAAATGTCTAGTTTTCAACATAAAATACAAAACCTAAAAGAAAAAAATAGAGAAGTATGCCACATATAAAAGAAATTTGAGTAGTTGATAGAAAATTAAAGCAATAATTATAACACTGTGCTCATAGGTTTATAATATGTAAGGATATAATTTGCATGAAAATAATAGTACAAAAAAGGGCAGAGGGAAGAGAATCATATTGGGTCAAAGTTTTATATACTATTGAAGTTAAGTCACCATTGATTTGAACTAGATTGTTTAAGTTCAGGTGGTAATTATAATCCACATATCAATTCCTGAGAAAATAACTAAAAGAAAAAATACATTTATATAGAAAAGAAATAGACACATTTAAACAACACATAAAAAATGTGTATTTAACACTAAAGGTCATAATAATCAAGGAATATATGAACAAAAGCCACATAGGATGTAGAGAAAATAAAGAGCAAAATGTGTGATGCTAATGCTATCATATCAATAATTATAATAATTACAGTAAATGTAAGTGGATTACATACTCCAAAAGATAGAAATTTGAAAAATGGAATAAAAATAAACAAACATGATTACAACAATTACACAAGAGATAAACTTTAGCTGAAAAGACACAGATTTTTGTAAAGATATCTATCTATCTATCTACACACACACTCTACAGTATATACTCTCTGCTTTCCTATATATATAGCAGTAGTAACTGTTATGGTCTGAATGTTTGTTTCTCTCATTCATGTTGAAAATTCAGGTTGAAATCCTAACCCTTCACAATGATAGTATTCATAGGTGATGCGTTTGAGAGGTGCATAAATCATGAGAGTAGAACCCTCATGAATGGGATTAGTGACCAGTAAAAGGGGCTCCAGAGAGATCCCCAGTCCCTTCCTCAATAAAGTAAGTCCGCAATCAAAAGGGAGCCCTCAGTTGAACATGCTGAATCTCAAACTTCCTGCCTCCAAAACCATAAGAAATAAATTTTCTGTTGTTTATAAGGTATTTAGTTTGTGTGATTCTCTTATAGGAGTCCAAATAAACTAAACAATTAAACAAAACAGAGCTGAAATGGCTATATTAATTCAGACAAAATAAACTTTAAAACAAAAGATGTTTCTATAGATGAAGAGATTAATAATGATAAAAGGATTATATATATATATATATATATATATATATATATATGCACACACACACACAGCTCTCCAAATTACATTAAGCAAAAACAGAATTGAGGGAAAAATAGACAATTTACAGATAGCAACAGGAGATCAGCAGGATATAAAAAAACCTGAAAACACTATAATTAGAGCCAGTAGACATCTATAGAACACTACTCAACAAGAGCAGGATACACATTCTTTTCAAGTGTATATAAAATATTATCCAGAATATAGACCATATATAATGACATAAAACAACCTTGATAAACTTAATTATTTGAAATAATAAAATGTACATTTTGAAAAGATATTAAATTGAAACCAACAACAGATAAAATTATGAAAACTAATAAGTATGTGGATAATAAGCCATCCACTACCAAATAAACAATAGGGCAAGTAGGTCAAGAAATAAATGATAAGGAAAATAAGGAAATACCTTGAGAAGAATGAAAAACCAAAAACACAACTTACCAAAAGTGATGAGATGGCAGCTAAAGGAGTGTTTAGATGGATATTTATATGTCACCTCCTGAAAAAAAAGAATAAAGATGTCATATCAATAACCTAACCTTCCAATTTAAGAAACCAGAAAAATAAAAGCAAACTAACTGAAAACAAACAGAAGGAAATAACAAAGAACAGAGTGGAAATGAATAAAATAGAGAATAAAAAATAGAGAAAAACAACAAACCCAAAAATTGCATATTTTAAAAGATGAACAAATTTGACAACTCTTTCACTAGACAGACCAAGAAGTCAGAAGATACAAATTATTAACATAAAAAATGAGAACAGGATTCCTATAACCTGGCATAGAGAGATTAAAAAACAATGATAAGAAAACCATGAACAACTATCAGATAACATAAACAACAAAAAAAATTCTAGAAAGATAAAAAGGATGCAAATTGATTCAAGGTTAAATAGATGATATGACAGACCATAATAAGTAAAGAGATTGAATTAGTAATTGAAATATTTCCTATAAAAAATTCAGGACCAGGTGGCTTCACTAATGAATTCTACCAAACATTTAAAGGAGAATGAATGTTAATTCTTTGAAAACTCTTGAAACAAACACCCCACCTCATTGTATGAGACCACTCTTACACTGGAACCCAAACCAGACAAAGACATCACAAGAAAAGAAACAAAGAAAGAAAACAATAAAATGAACAACAAAAACCAACAAAACTATACACCAATTAAAAATTCGGCAGTTTTTCAGGATACTAGGTAAATATATATTTCCATATACTGTGCATTTCTACATACTACAAAATGTGTTTCTATATACTAACAACAGACAACCCAAAATGAAATTGAAAATAGAATTCCATGTATGATAGTATTCAAAAATACCTATGAATAAACTTAATCAAAGATGTGCAAGTCTTATACACTGAAAACTATAAAACATTGTTACATTTTTTTAAGTTAAAATAAATAGACATCTTGTGCTCATGGATCAAGAAAAAAAAACAATAGTGTAAGATAATAACACTTCCCAATTGATCTATAGATTTAATAAAAAGCCTTTCAAAATTCGGTGGATTTTTTTTTTTTAAATAAACAAGTGGATCTGGAAATTGAAACTGAAATTCATCTGGAAATTCAGGAAACCAGAAGAGCCGAAACAGTCTTGAAAAATAGCAAAATTGGAGAACTCAGAATTTCTTGATTTTGAAACTTACTACAAAAGTATAGTTATCAAGACAGCATGGTGTTGGACTAAGGATAGACATAGATATCAATGGAATAGAATTGAAAGTCCAAAAATAAATACATTTATCATCAACTGATTTTCAACAATGGTGTGAAGACTATCTAATAAGGAAATATGAGTCTTTTCAACAATTACTGCAGGGGTAGTTAGATATCTACATGAAAAAGAATTAACTTGTACACCCATCTTACTTAATATTTAAAAAAAAAAAAAAGTAAACCCAAACTGGATCATATACCTAAATCTATCAAAAAAAAAAAAAAAGATAAAATACTGATACATACAACAACACAGGTGAGTCTTAAAAACATGATCCTAAGTGAAAGAAACTAATAATAAAACATCATGTATTTTATAATTCAATTTCAATGAAATATCTACAATAGGCAAGTGTGTAGAGACAGAAAGTAAACTTGTAGTTGACGAGGATAAGGGGTGGCTTTGGGAGAAAATAGATCATGACTACTAATAGATACAGGGTTTCTAATGGAGTAATGAAAGTGTTCAAAACTTAGATTGTGGTGATGGTTGCATAAATTTATGACTACAATAAAATCCATAGAACTATACCCATTTGAGTCGTGTATTTCATGGTATATGAATTATATCTCAACAAAGATATAAAAAACTAATAAATTTTAGAATCTCCCATATTACAGTTAAAAGCAATGTACTTAAACTTAACTAAATATAATAATGATAAGGATAAGGATAAGATTATCTGCCCTTATTTACAGCTTGTAATAGCAGCTGTGTGAGCATGAAACACTCTGGCTAGTGCTTTGGGTACATTAAGTCTGATCTTTAAGACAATCATACAGAATGGGTAATAGTAATGAACACAGTACAAGTGAACAAATGGAATGTCATATAGATTAAGTGAGGAGATCAAAGCCAATGACCTGGTAAACAGTAGAGCCAGGATATAAAATCGGTATAAGGCCCCATACTTTCCTTGATCTATGGTCTTAAGAAATGTCTAGAGCAACATTTCAAAAAATATGTTTGTAGTAAACTAGTGCCAGTGATGTTTCTAGATTTTATATTTTAGAAGGATTCCATGATTAGGACTGAGAAACACTGAATTAAATATATATGTGTATACATATTTATGTATATATATTTAATTCATATATATATGGATATCATATCATTATACACACACATATATGTGTGTGTGTATACATATGTATATATGTATACACATACATTTTTTATTGAGAGTCTATTATAAGGTCATTAACCTAACTCTTTTTGTACAGATGAACAAATGAGCTCATATGAAGGTAAGTAATTTCCTTGCATTTCCTAATGTTCAGTAGCACAAAAACTACCTTTCAAATCAGTGGTTTATTCCACTCCAGGGCAAGGAATAAGTTAGATTCATAGAATATTAACATTTTTGGAATATTAGCATCATTACTACCATCTTCAAAATTAGTCACCTCATCTCTAACTATATGGTAAAACAATAGCATGGTGTTTTCTTTGTCCTATTTAAATAGGAATGATATATATATTTTTTCTTTTATACCCTGTTAGGCATGTGGGACTACAGGCATCTCTAGCATTCTGGTTCCATCAGGTAATAAGGAAATTTCATAACAGTATCAGGAAAAGGCCTGGACTCAAGACCCTCTTTGCCTACACAGAAAAATGACACTATGTATTTGATATGCACTCTTGGACTCAATGAACTGTACCAAGTATTACAAATCACTTTTTTCCCCTAAAACAAGGATTCATGAATAAAATGTTTGTAACCTTAAACCGTATGTCCAATGAGACACCCACTATGCCCTCTTCCAATACTTTCTACTCACCACAGCTATATTCATCTACAAAGCCCAGTCTGACCAGCTTAATCACCTACTAAGAATCATGCATGGTTTTCTACAGTCCACAATATAAAATCCAAATCCCTGAGCCTGTCATTTAGATTTCTTCTAAAATAGGGCCCCAGGCTTATCCACTATTCACACCCTAATTTCCAGGAAACATCACAACTTGCTATTCTTCCAAATGAGCCCTATACTTTATAATTGCTAGGTCTTTGCTCGTATGTTTTTTTCTCTGTTCAGAATTCTTTCTTTTCCCCCACTGCTTGGCAAAATTCTATTCATTTCTCATCTCAAAGGCAACTTCCACGACAAATTCTTTTTAAATTCTCAGATCAGAAATAAATTGTACTTTTTTTGAATTCTTTGCAAAGTTGTTTATAAAACTCAAATGACATATTTACATTCAAATCTTATTTGCACTTTGCTATAATCCAAGAGGAAGGAACTGATGCCCAGGTCCCCACTATTTCACTACTGAAGAAATTGGTAGTTAGCAAGGTAGCCCCAGGTAAAGCATCCAGGAAGGACCAGAAATTGCATTCAAAATAATTTAGCTATATCTGAAGTCTGAGCTTTTGTGATAATGATAGTAGGTAACTTTTTTTTTTTTCTTTTTGGGCATTCCAACTATATTTTAGGCATTGCTCTCTTTACTTTTAAAAACATTTCTCTCCTTCTCAGAGCTCTTCCTTTTCCTATCTCTGAGACTTGATTTTCCTCCCATATCATTGTATGCTCCTTCTCAGTTTCTTTTTCAAGAGTATTACCCTTTCTCAATCCCTAATTCTTGTAATGTCCCAACCTTGGACTCTTTATCTTCTTTATTTATACTCACTGTCATGGTTTTAAATACTATCTGTGTGCTTGTGACTCTAAGATTTACATATCTATCTCCAATCTCTCTGCTGAGCTTCAGACTAAAATATTCAACCACCTGCTCAGAACCTCCATTTGGATATCTAATTTAAATTAATATATTCAAAGGAGATCCTCTCTTTCTCTCCCTTACCAAAGGATATTCCTAGATCCCCTCTTTTCCCTTTCACCAAATAGCACACCATCCACCTAGTCATTCAACCCCAAACCAGGGGTGATTCTCAATTTCTTGTTCTTTCACATTTAAATCAGTAAGCTCTTTTCGCGTCCATGAAAATGTCTCACCATTTCTTAGCACCTACATTCTTACCATGTTCATTGAAGCCACCAAAATCTCTTGCCTAGATATTCATAATTTCTCAGGCTTCTTTAGATTATGAGAGTTTCTTAGACTTTTGTTACTTATTTGTTCCTCTGACAGTTTTGAAGAGTGTCAGGGATATTGCAAAATGCCTTTCAGTTTGGGCTTGTGTGATGTTTTTCCAATGGTCACACAGAGTTTATGAATTTGGGGAGGAAGACCACAGAAGTAAATTGTCACTCTCATCATATTATACCAAAGGTACATGCTTTTAACATGACTATTTCTGATGATGCTAGTCTTTATTTCCTGAGAGAGGTACCTTTTGCAAGTTTGGGTTTTTGGTTTTTGTCTTTCCATGTGAAACATACATTTCTTCTCTTTTTCCATGATGTTCTCTTTAGTAGGAAGTTACTGTATGCATTTCATACACAAGAGGTAGGACTTTATCCTCTACTTCCTTGAAAGACCAATAGCTACATAATTAATTTGCGATTCTTCTGCATTGGAAACTTAGCTACTCTCCTTCACGCATCTTTTTTAATCCAATCACTTATTTATATTGGTCTAACTCAGGTACATTTATTTTATGCTTTGGGTTAAAATGCAATGTTACCATATTTATTTATTGGTCAATTATTCCAGTTTGGGTCCACTGGGAGCAATTTTAGTTAGTTCCTGTGTCTCTTCCACATATCCCTGATTGTTTTGTTGTTGCTGTTGTTTGTTTTTGTTTTTGTTGGAGTACTGTCTGCTTTTTGGCAGGAGAAAATGCTCAATAACTCACCTTGCATATTATCTGCCTCAGCCCTGAAATCAACCACTCATCTAACTCATCACTCAGCCCAGGTCATACATATTTCTTCCTATGTTTCTTTGTAGACATTTACCTTTAGAGAGAGAGAAAGAGAGCATGAGGGGGGCAGGGGCAGAAGGAGAGAATCTCTTAAGCAGACTCCCTGCTGAGCGAGGAGCCCAGTGTGGAGGCTCCACCCCAGAACCCATGAGATCATGACCCCTGTGGAAACCAACAGTTGGACACTCAACTAAATAAGCCACCAGGCACCCTGCACTGCATTTGATTCATTTTTAAATAATATTTGTACAAAGTGTCTAGGACCATTTCTTTTTTAAAAAAGGATGTCCCACACCAGGTGTTGAAGACCATCTTTTTTTTTTTTTTTTAAGATTTATTTATTTTATTATTTATTTATTTGACAAACAGAGATCACAAGTAGGGAGAGAGGCAGGCAGAGAGAGAAGGAGGGGAAGCATTCTCCTTGCTAAGCAGAGATCCCGATTTGGGGCTTGATCCCAGGACCCTGAGATCATGACCTGAACTGAAAGCAGAGGCTTTAACCCACTGAGCCACCCAGGTGTCCCAAGACCATCCTTTTTTCACTGAATTGCCTTTCTACCTTGGTCAGAGAGCAGTTGACTATAGGTATATGCCTGAGCACCCTATTCTCTTAAACACTGTGTTTATCAGTCAATATCATAATGTCATTATTACAGTTAATTGCTGAAACCAACTATAGTCCAGTTGTACTGAACATAACAGATAAATTTGGGAAGAGCTGAAAACTTAACAATATTGAGTATTCCAGTAAATGGATACAAAATATGTGTCCCTTTATTTAGATCTTTGATTGCTTTCATCAGTGCTTTGTAACCTTCGACATACAGATACAGTACATAAGTTATGATACATCTAAGTTTTGGGGGTTTTGGGGAGGGACAGTGCTAGTTTAAATGGTACTTTTTTTGTAGATTTCCAATTCCAAATGTTCATTGTTGGCATAGGAAAGCAACTGACTTTTGTTAACTTTATATCCTGCAACCTTTTAATACTTGTTTATTAGTTGAGTTTGGGAATTCTTTTTGTAGAAATTTTTGGGTTTTCTTTATAGAAAATCATGTCATCTGCAATTTTATTTCTTCTTTCCAATGTTTATATCTTTTGTTTATTTTTCTTGCATTATTGCAATAACTAAAACATTTCTGTAAAACATCTCAGTAAAATGTTGAAGAGAGTGATGAGACAATATACTTATTTAGTTAGGGGAAAGTCATGTTTCTCAATCAAGTCTAGTATTAGCTCTAGCATTTTCCCTATATACAGCTTATCAGTTTAAGGAAGTTCCCTTCTAGTCTAGTTTTTTGAGATCTTTTGTCACAAGGAGGAACTGACCTTTGTCAAATGACTTTTGTGTATCTGCTGATATACTCAGACAGTTTTTCTTATTCACTCTGTTAATGTGATTAATTACTGTGATTCATTTACAAATCTTGAAGCAGCCTGAATACCTGGATGAAGGCCATTTGTTGATGATGTATTCACTTTTTAAATTTCTTACATTGCTGGATATGTTATCATTTTATCAAGGAATTTTGACTGTATGGTCATTAAGATATTCATCCGTACTTTCCTTTTCTTATTTTTGGTATTAATGCAATGGTTATCTAATAAAATCAGTCAGAAAATGTTCTCCTTTTTTTCTATGTTCTGGAAGAGATTCTGTAGAATTGGTATTATTTCTTCTTTAAATGTTTGGTAAAATTGACCAAATTGGGCCCTATGTTTTCTTTTTTGGAATTGTTTAACTACTAATTAAATGTCTTCATAAATAGGGCTGTCTAATTAATCTATTTTATTTTGAGTGAGTTTTGGTAGTTTGTTTCTTTCAAAGAATTGTCCAGGCCATTGAAGTCACCAAATCTGGCACTGAGTTGTTCATAATATTGCCTTATTATCCTGTTAATGTCCATGGGATCCGTAGTGATTATACTTTCAAATCTGATACTGGCGATTTGTGTCTCCTCTCTTTTATCCTTGGCTAGCCTGCCTAGAGATTTATCAATCTTATTAATCTTTTCAAAAAACAAACCAAAACAAAAACAAACAAATAGAAAAAACAAAAACACTCTAGCTTTTGGTTTCATTCATTTTGACTATTGTTCTTGGTTTTTAGTTTCTTTAATTTCTTCTCTAACGATGTTATTTCCTTTCTTCTGTTTGCTCTAGGTTTAATTTGAACTTCTTCCTCCACTTTCCTAAGTTAAAAGCTTAGGTTGTTAATTTTAAATTAATATTCCTCAGAGAGTCTCTCTCTTGCAGGGTTCTTATCTATAATCCAATTAGATTACTGGAGGCTTGTCAGGGTTGTAGTAGTGTATGTAAGAAGAGGAGTGTTCCATAGTTTTGTCATAATGTTAAAATCTATGTGACCCTATGTCTTAAGGTGTATCTTTTATAAATGTCTGTCTCCCTTTTCCAGAGGGGGGACTTTTTCTTTAAAACTCTTTATTAGTTTCTCTCTCCTGACTTCAATGTTCCTTATCTATTTTATTGAAGTTCTATTATTATTATTATTATTTTTTTTTTTCCTTAGATGAGACAAGAGAGCTAGAGGAGAGGACAAATTCCCTTCCTTCAACTGGGAAAAATTTTCAGAATTGTCTTCTCATGAATTCTTTTTCCCTAGATACCAGGCATTTGTTAGGGAGAAGATTCTGGGTGGGTTTCAAGATAACTGCTCTCTTCCTCTCCCCATTAGCACTATCAGAGAATCTTTCCAAAATTCTCACCAAGAGAACTTGTTGGGTTCCTGGAGTAAAATCCTGAATAATTGGGGGGCCCTGAAATGACTGCAGTCCCCAAGAGTTTCTCACTTTCAAGTTAGTCTTCACTTAACCTCCAGCAGTTCTTCAGAATTACCATTTAAATATTTCTTAACCAGTTTAATGATTCCCACAGATTCCTCTCCAGGTAAACACATCTATGGAGCTATATCTTTCTGAATGTGACTCTCTCTCTAAATTTTGGGATTTCAGCTAACCCTGTGACAATCTGTTCAATGATGGATCAAAAACAATTACTGATTTTTAATTTGTCTGGGCCTTTTTATTATAAGGATGGGAATGAATACTTCTTATCTGTTCGCATATGATGCTGAAACCTAAAGTCCCTAGAAATAATTAGATAATTATTCTACAACTCACACACCGTGGTAGATCAAATTGACAAAATACAGATTTCCTTAAGTATTGGAATTAATGCTACACTAACTGTAATGCTTTTAAATATACTCTCTGAAAAATTAGAACAAAATTATTTTCAAATATTTATTGAATATTTGTAAAAGCTGATCACTTAAAAATATGAGACCATAAAGTAAGCTCTTAAACAATTTCAAAACTAAAAAGATACATATTTTATTTCATAAAGATATCATTAAACCACATTTTAAGTAAAAGGAGAAAGGAACAAAAAGACCAAAGGGAGAAAAGGGGCAAAAGAAGAAAATAATAAATTTGGGCAGTATTTTTCTAAGAAAACATTTCTATACTACTTAGATGACACTATTTTTTTTAAGATTTATTTATTTATAAGATTTATTTATTTATGTATTTATTTCGGGGGAGAAGGGGAGAGGGAAAGAGAATCCTGAAGCAAACTCCCCACTGATCCTGGAGCCCCATGCAGGGCTGGATCCCAGGACCCTGTCTGTGATCATGACCTGAGCCAAAATAAAGAGGTGGGCCCCTTAACCAACTAAGTCACCCAGCACCCCCGGCACTACTTGTTAACTTTATCATACCTAGCACTATTACCAGTCTATATTATTTTACTTTTTTATTTTAGTATTTATCTATTAAATGTTAGTATTTTATAGAGTACTGTATGGCTAACAAAATTATTATTTTTTAAAAAGATTTATTTATTTAAGAGAGAGAAAGAGAAATGGGAAGGGAAGAGGAAGGAGAAGGAAAGAATCTCCAACAGACTCCTTGTTGAGCATGGAGCCCTGACATGGGGCTCGATCCCAAGACTCTGAGATCATGACCTGAGCCAAAATCAAGAGTCTGATGCTAAACTGGCTGAGCCACCCAGGTGCTCCTAACAAAAACAGTAGGTCATTGTTATTTTAATTTTTAAAGTAAACATCATTTTTAAGCTTCTAATTAATATTCATATGTTTTTGACATAACAAAAACTTCCATTCACTAATTTAGAATATAATCCAAGTAGTTATTAATCACTATATCCTGAAATATTTGTACCAAACATTCCAGACAGAAGATGGTGATAACATCTGCACATTTAGTACAGCTATAATTTTGCCTAATTTTCTATCTGAGTTTTAAAATAGAAACACCTTGCAATTCCTTTATGCTCATGGCCGTTCCTTCCAATCCTGAGGTGAGAAAAATCTAAATTCCTTGTTTTGTTTTTTTTGTTTTGTTTTGGTTTTTGCCAAGAAAGAATGCCCACATGCACATAAGCAAGGAGGATGAGCAGAGGGAGAGGGAAAGAGAGAGAATCTTAAGTAGGCTCCATGCCCAGGATAGAGCCCAACTCAGGTCTCCATCTCACAAGCCTGAGACCATGACCTCAGCCCAGATTAAGAGTCAAATGCTTAATCAACGGAGCCTCTCTGGCTCCCCTCAATCCATGCTGTCTTTCATCAGTTTTCTCCCTTTCTGGTTTGTGATAGATATGTGCTTGAAAGAAGTAATCAGCTGAACTTCATTCTGAAAAATCTATTCTTTATTATTTTTTTACGTCTATTATTTTTTTTTCTATGTTTTTCTGGGAAAAATGAATTTGTATAAATATTTTTCATGAGGATGTTTTGGCTTTCTCCAGTTTTGGAGTTTCACATTTGATATTTTAACTCTCACTTTATACCCTGAGACCATTTCATGAAGAGCACAGTTGCTGAAAATCACCTGGATAATGGGATTTATGATATGATTTTTAATTTTTTATGATAAATATTTATTTCTTGTATCTTCTGGCTTCACATCTTCCAAGTTTTATATGAAAATCTGAGACAACAAAGTAAAGGTGGAGGGATTATTGGAATGATTCAAAACTGAGTTTATAAGCCAGTGAAAGTAAGTTAGGGAAAAGACAGTACTTCTTCTGAATGATTGTCTAAATGTCAGCATTTTGTAGTCTCAAAAATAAATCAATTATTTTAAATAAAGTGTTTCTTTTCAAAAGAAGCTGAGGGGAATAAAAAAGAATTTTTCACTCATCTGAGAAGGAAATGAGTCCACTGGGGAACATTGCATGGGGGCTTCAAGGAGGATAAAGAGACAACCAGAGCCCAAAGCAGGCTTCATAAACTGATTTAAAATATTTCTTTTTGCATTTTTTTTCTTTTAAAGCTTTCAAGTTTTAATCATTACCATATGGGATTTAGACAGAAATTGTTAAAAATAATTGCTCACAATAATCATAAGTAGTCTGAATTAAATTAGAGCAGAGAGTGAGAGAAAGGGAAAAATGCAGTGAGTATAAATTTTCTTTTAAAGAAAAATGCTTAATGGAAGGGCACATTTAATATTGTATATGAAATTATTTATTACTGGCAATAACTCCTAAGCATTTCAAGTTCAAATAAGTAACATTAGTATTTGGTTACTCATGGATTATCATTCACGGATTTATTATTTTTTTAATGCCATTAGTCAATTCACAACATATGAGGAAAGATATTTCTTCAACTGCACCACCTTTAGGAAAAAACATTCTCAAAAGGTTGTATGTAAATAGTGTTACACTGTTCTCATAAGAATAGTTGGTGTATTTTTTAGATGAAAAGGAAAGGACCTTAAGAGACCAAAGAGCTTGCTTGTATACATACAAAAAAAAAAAAAAAAAAAGAAGAAGAAGAAGAAGAAGAAGATGAAAAATGCATGCTGAAAGAAGTGCAAGTTTATATACCTCAATGAGATACCATTTCTTGCATCCCAGTTTGGTAAAAAAATCAAAAACTTGTGGGGAAAGAAACTTATTCATACACTGCTGGTGAAAATTCAAAATGGTGCAAACTCTCTAGAGAGAAAGTTAATATTATATAACAAAATCACAATCCCTTTGATCCTGCAATCCCACTTCTAGGAATTTATCCTGAAGATATACCTCTCCAAATATGAAACAACTTATGCACATAGTTATTCACTGTAATATTATTTTCAATAGCAAAAATACTGAAAGCAACCAAAGTATATACTTTCTCTGCTGAATCAATTATAGAAAATCCATAAAATGAAGTGTTAGTCAACTTTAAGAAATATGAAGACTGTATCAATCAACATGGAAAGAATTTCAAGCTCTCTTAATATTAAAAAAAAAAAAAAAAAGCGCACGGAAGAAGCAAGATGGCAGAGGAGTAGCAGAATGAAACAGCATTAGGTCCCAGGAGTTCAGCTAAATACTAATCAAATCATTCCAAACACCTACAAACTCATCAGCAGTGGAGCCCTCACAGGGACAGTGTGGTCTCAGGATGCATGGGATCACAGAAAGAAAAGGGATGTCTGAGTGTGGCAGAGCTGCAAGGTATCGAAGCAGGGAAGCTGGCTACAGAGATGGAGCTGAAGCTGAGGAGTGAGCTCTCAGCTCAGGGTTACCTTAAGCCATGATCCAAGGCACAGTTGGACCACTGCTTATTGAGCAGGGACCCCACAAGTGGCAGATCTGGAGAGACCCTCTTCTTCCACCTCCAGAAGGAGTGGCGCAGGAGTGCCTGGCAGGAATCTGCTGAGTTTGGAGACTCCAAACATGTGCTAGAGACAGAAATGCTCAGTCACAGAATGGGTGAGCTCAGAGCGCAGTCAGAGACCAGGGAGATGGGAGGGACTGACTGCTTTTCCCTGAGGGTGCACCAAGTAGTGGGGTCTCAGCTGAGTAGCTCTCAGCTTCTACAGAATTGGAAACTGGGAGGCCGCCATTTTCATTCCCATCTTCCAAAGCTCTACAGAAAGCATTCAGGGAACAAAAGCTCCCAAGAGCGAATGTAAGCAGATTACTTAGCTTGGTCCCTGGTAAGGGCAGTGCAATTCTGCCTCAGGCAAAGACATTTGAGAATCACTGCAACAGGCACTCCTCCAGAAGATCAGAAAGAACAACCAGCCAAGACCATGTTCACTAATCAACGAGAACTATGGAACTCCAGAGCTAGTGGAAAGCAATGCATAGAATTCATGGCAATTTTCCCATGATCCTTCAGTCTTGTAAAGTTAATTTTTTTAACTTTATTTTTTTCTTATTCTATTTTTTTTAACTTTTCCTCTTTCCTCTTTTAACATTTTTAAACTATTTTAACAATACCTTTAAAAAAATCTTTTTAAGTTTGCATTGTTATAGTAATATTTTATCCCTTCATTGTATCTAACCTTATTTTTTATATACATACAGGTTTTTTTTTCTTTAAAATTTTGGGATACAATTTTCTTTAATAGATCAAAAATATACCCTAAATCTAGCACATGACTTTGTTCTAGTCAGTCTCCAGTCTGATCACATTCTCTACTCTTTTTTTTTCTTATTTCCAACAACTTATCAATTCTTTTTTTAGAATCTTTTTAAAATTTTATCTTTACAGTCATATTCCATCCCTTCATCGTGTTTACCCTTATTTTTGTATGTATATAAATTTTTCTTTCTCTAAAATTTTGGGAGGTAGTTTCTTTTAAGAGACCAGAATATACCCAAAATAAAGTGGATGGCTTTGTTTTATTCACCAGTCATATATATATATATAT
>NC_081565.1:77194065-77197322 GCF_022355385.1 Mustela nigripes | reverse complement strand
ATATATATATATATATATATATACATATTTAATTTTATTTTTTATTTTTTATTTTTTATTTTTTCCCCTGTTTCTTGTCTCCCCAGTATCAGGGCTCTTCTAATTTGGTTAACGTATATATTTCTGGGGTCTTTGCCACTCTTTTAGTATTTTATTCTCTCATTCATATATTCATATCTAGATAAAATAACAAGGCAGAAAAACTCACCACAAGAAAAAAAAAAAAAAAAGGACAAGAGGCAGTACTAACAGCTAGGGACCTAATCAATACAGACATTGGCAATATTTGGCAATATGTCAGAACTGGAGTTCAGAATGATGATTATCAAGGTGCTAGCTGGGCAAAAACAAAAACAAAAACAAAAACAAAACAAAAACATGGAAGACATTAGAGAATCCCTTTCTGGAGAAAAAAAAAGAACTAATCCAAACAAATTTAAATTTATAAAGCTATTAAGGAGGTGCAATAAAGAATGGAGGCTCTTACTGCTACAATAAATGAGGCAGAAAAGAGAATTAGTGATATAGAAGACCAAATGAGGGAGAATAAAGAAGCTGAGCAAAAGAGAGACAAACAACTATTGGACCATGAGGGGAGAATTCGAGAGATAAGGGATACCATAAGATGAAACAATATTAAAATAATTGGGATCCCAGAGGAAGAAGAAAGAGAGAGAGAGGGAGGCAGAGGATATATTGGAGCAAATTATAGTAGAGAATTTCCTAATATGTCAAAGGGAACAAGCATCAAAATCCAGGAGGCACAGAGAATCCCCCTCAAAATCAATAAAAAGAGGTCCACACTCCATCATCTAATAGTAAAACTTACTAGTCTTAGTGACAAAGAGGAAATCCTGAAAGCAGCTTGGATAATAAATATGTAACATACAATGGTAGAAATATTAGATTGGCAGTGAACTTATCCACAGAGACCTGGTAGGCCAGTATATCAAGACCTGGCATGATATACTCAGAACACTAAATGAGAAGAATATGCAGCCACGAATACTATATACATCTAGGCTGTCATTGAAAATAGGAGAGATAAAAAGCTTCTGGGACAAACAAACAAACAAAAAAAAAATTGAAAACACCAAATCAGCCCTACAGGAAATATTGAAAGGGGTTCTCTAAGCAAAGAGAGAGACGAAAAGTAATAGACCAGAAAGGAACAGAGACAATATACAGTAACAGTCACCTTACAGGCAATACAATGGCACTAAATTCATATCTTTCTATAGTTACTCTGAATGTAAATTGGCTAAATGCCCCAATCAAAAGACACAGGGTATCAGAATGGATAAAAAAACACAAGACCCATCAATATGCCGTCTACAATAAACTCATTTTAGACCCAAAGACACCTCCAGATTTAAAGTGAGGGGGTGAAAAACAATTTACCATGCTAATGGACATCAAAAGAAAACTGGGGTGGCAATCCTTATATCAGATCAATTAGATTTTAAGCCAAAGACTATAATAAGAGATAAGGAAGGACAGTATATCATACACAAAGGGTCTGTCCAATAAGAATAACTAACAATTTTAAATATCTATGCCCCTAACACGGGAGCAGCCAACTATAAAAAACAATAACAAAATCAAAGAAACACATCGACAATAATACAATAATAGCAGGGGACTTAAACACCATCACCCTCACTAAAATGGACAGATCACCCAAACAAAAGTACAACGAGGAAATAAAGGCTTTAAATGACACACTGGAGCAGATGGACATCACAGAATTATTCAGAACATTACATCCCAAAGGAACAGAATACACATTCTTCTCTAGTACACATGGCATATTCTCCAGAAGAGATTACATCCTGGGTCACAAATCAGTTCTCAACCAGAACAAAAAGACTGGGATCATTCTTTGTATTTTCCAGAGCACAATGCTCTGAGGCTAGAACTCAATCACAAGAGGAAAGCTGGAAAGAACTCAAATACATGCAGGCTAAAGAGCATCCTACTAAAGAATGAATGGGTCAACCAGAAAATTAAAGAAGAACTGAAAAAATTCATGGAAACAAATGAAAATGAAAAAAATAACTGTTCAAAATCTTTGGGACACAGCAAAGGCAGTCAGGAGAGGAAAGTATATAGCAATACAAGCCTTCCTCAAGAAACAAGAAAGTTTTCAAGTACACAACATAATCCAACACCTAAAAGAGGTGGAGAAGGAACAGCAAAGAAAGCCTAAACCCAACAGGAGAAGAGAAATAATGAAGATCAGAGCAGAAATCAATGAAATAGAAACCGAAAGAACAGGAGAACAAATCAGTGAAACCAGGAGTTGATTCTTTGAAAGAATTAATAAGAGTGATAAACCCCTGACCAGACTTAAAAAGGAAAGAGAAAGGAGCTTAATAAATAAAATCATGAATAAAAGAGGAGTGAAATAAGTCAAGCAGAGAGTCAATTATCATATGGTTTCACTTATCTGTGGAGCATAACAAATAGCATGGAGGACATGGGGAGTTATAGAGGAGAAGGGAGTTGGGGAAAATTGGAAGGGGAGGTGAATTATGAGAGACTATGGACTCTGAAAACAATCTGAGGGGTTTGAAGTGGTGGGGGGGGTGGGAGGTTGGGGTACCAGGTGGTGGGTATTATAGAGGGCACGGATTGCATGGAGCACTGGGTGTGGTGAAAAAATAATGAATACTGTTATGCTGAAAATAAATTTTTAAAAAAATGTTATATAAAAAAAGAGGAGACATCACAACCAACACTGAAGAAATGCAAACAATTATAAGAACATATTATGAGCAACCATACTCCAGGAAATTTGACAATCTGGAAGAAATGGATGCATTCCTAGAGACATATAAACCACAAAAACTGGGGGAGGAGTCAAGATGGTGAAGAAGTAGCAAGCTGAGACTGCTTCAGCTAGCCGGAGATCAGCTAGATAGCTTATCTAAAGATTGCAAACACCTGAAAATCCATTGGCAGATCGAAGAGAAAAAGAACGGCAATTCTGGAAACAGAAAAACAACCACTTTCTGAAAGGTAGGACCGGCGGAGACGTGAATCCAAAGCGACAGGAAGATAGACCCCGGGGGGAGGGGCCGGCTCCCGGCAAGTGGCGGAGCAACGGCGCACAAGATCAGGACTTTTAAAAGTCTGTTCCGCTGAGGGACCTCGCTCCAGAGGCTAAACCGGGGCGAAGCCCACGCGGGGTCAGCGTGGCCTCAGGTCCCGCAGGGTCACAGAAGGATCGGGGGTGTCTGAGTGTCGCAGAGCTA
>NC_081565.1:77142338-77189065 GCF_022355385.1 Mustela nigripes | reverse complement strand
TCCCAGCAATTGCACTATTGGGCATTTACCCTAAAGATACAAACGTAGTGATCCAAAGGGGCACATGCACCCGAATGTTTATAGCAGCAATGTCCACAATAGCCAAACTATGGAAAGAAACTAGATGTCCATCAACAGATGAATGGATCAAGAAGATGTGGTATATATACACAATGGAATACTATGCAGCCATCAAAAGAAATGAAATCTTGCCATTTGCGACAACATGGATGGAACTAGAGCGTATCATGCTTAGCGAAATAAGTCAAGCGGAGAAAGACAACTATCATATGATCTCCCTGATATGAGGAAGTGGTGATGCAACATGGCGGTTTAAGTGGGTAGGAGAAGAATAAATGAAACAAGATGGGATTGGGAGGGAGACAAACCATAAGTGACTCTTAATCTCACAAAACAATCTGAGGGTTGCTGGGGGAAGGGGGTGGGATTATGGACATTGGGGAGGGTATGTGCTTTGGTGAGTACTGTGAAGTGTGTAAACCTGGTGATTCACAGCCCTGTACCCCTGGGGATAAAAATATATGTTTATAAAAAATAAAAAATAAAAAAAAAACCCACAAATACTGAACCAGGAAGAAATAGAAAACCTGAACAGACCCATAACCAGTAAAGAGATTGAAGCAGGCATCAAAAATCTCCCAAAAAACAAGAGCCCAAGGACAGACAGCTTCCCCGGGGAATTCTAACAAAGATTTAAAGAAGAATTAGTACCTATTCTCCTGAAACTGTTCCAGAAAATAAAAAAGGAAGGAAAACTTCCAAACTCATTTTATGAGGCCAGCATTACCTTGATCCCAAAACCGGACAAAGACCTCACCAAAAAGGAGAATTATAGACCAATATCCTTGATGCAAAAAATCTCACCAAAATACCAGTCAATAGAATCAAATAGTATATTAAAAAGAATTATTAACCACAACCAGGTGGGGTTTATTCCTGGAAGGAAAGGTTGGTTCAATATCCATATATCAATAAATGTGATACAATATATTAATAAAAGAAAGAACAAGAACCATATGTTACTCTCAATAGATGCTGAAAAAGCATTTGACAAAGCACAGCATCCTTTCTTGATCAAAACTCTTCAAAGTGTAGGGATAGAGGGTATATACCTCAATATCATCAAAGCCATCTATAAAAAACCCACAGTGAATATAATTCCCAATGGTGAAAAACTGAAAGCTTTTCCCCTAAGGTCAAGAACATGGCAGGGATGTCCACTATCATTGCTGCTATGCAACATAGCACTACAAGTCATAGCCTTGGCAATCAGACAACAAAAAGAAATAAAAGACATCTGAATTGGGCAAAGAAGAAGTCAATCTCTCACTTCTTGCAGACGATATAATCCTTTATGCAGAAAACCCAAAAAACTCCACTCTAAACCTGCTAGAACTCATACAGGAATTCAGTAAACTGTCAGGATATGGAATCAATGCATAGAAATCAGTTGCATTTCTATATACTAACAGCAAGACAGAAGAAAGAGAAATTAAAGAGTCAATACCATTTATAATTGCTCCCCAAACCCTAAGATGCCTAGGAATAAACCTAACCAAAGAGGAAAAGAATCTGTACTTAGAAAACTATAAAATACTCACTAAAGAAATTGAGGAAGATTATGGATTAGATCCATATGGATCTATGTTACCTAATCTATACATTTAATGCAACCCCTATCAAAATAGCACCTATTTTTTTTCAAAGAAATAGAACAAATAATCCTAAAATTTATATGCCACCAGAAAAGACCCTGAATATCCAGAGGAATGTTGAAAAAGAAAGCCAAAGTTGGCTACATCACAATTCCAGACTTCAAGCTCTATTACAAAGCTGTCATCATCAAGACAGTATGGTACTGGCACAAAAACAGACACATAGATCAATGGGACTAAATAATGATCCCAGAAATAGACCCTCAACTGTATGGTCAACTAATCTTCAACAAAGCAGAAAAGAATGTCCAATGGATAAAAGTCTCTTCAACAAATGGTGTTGGGAAAATTGGACAGTCACATGTAGAAGAATGAAAATGGATTATTTCCTTATACCACACACAAAAATAGACTAAAAATGGATGAAAGATCTCAATGTGAGACAGGAATCTATCAAAATCCTTGAGGAGAACACAGGCAGCAACCTCTTCGATCTCAGCCACAGCAACTTCTTCCTAGGAACACTGCCAAAGGCAAGGGAAGCAAGGGCAAAAATGAACTATTGGGACTTCATAAAGATCAAAAGCTTTTGCACAGCAAAGGAAACAGTCAACAAAAGCAAAATACAATTGACAGAATGAGAGAAGATATTCATAAATGACATATTAGATAAAGGGTTAATATCCAAAATCTATAAAGAACTTATCAAACTCAACACCCAAAGAACAAATAATTAAATCAAGAAATGAGTAGAAGACATGAACAGATATTTCTGCAAAGAAGACATCCAGATGGCCAACAGTCACATGAAAAAGTGCTCCACATCACTGGGCATCAGGGAAATACAAATCAAACCCACAATGAGATACCACCTCACATCAGTCAGAATGGGTAAAATAACAAGTCAGGATATGACAGATGCTGGTGAGGATGTGGAGAAAGGGGAAACCTCCTACACTGCTGGTGGGAATGCAAGCTGGTGCAGCCACTCTGGAAAACAGCATGGAGGTTCCTCAAAAAGTTGAAAATAGAGTTACCCTACGACGCAGCAATGGCACCACTAGATATTTACTCTAAAGATACAAATGTAGTGATCTGAAGGGGCACGTGCACCCTCATGTTTATAGCATCAATGTTCACAATAGCCAAACTATGGAAAGAACCTAAATGTTCATCAGCAGATGAATGGAGAGAGAAGGTGTGGTATATATACACAATGGAATACTATGCAGCCATCAAAAGAAATGAAATCTTGCCATTTGCCACGATGTGGATGGAACTAGAGAGTATTATGCTGAGTGACATAAGTCAATCAAAGAAACACAATTATCATATGATCTCTCTGATATGAGGAATCTGAGAGGCAGAGTGGGGAGTTTGAGGGGTAGGGAAGGAAAAAAAAATGAAACAGGATCGGATTGTGAGGGAGACAAACCATAAGAGACTCTTAATGTCACAAAACAAATAAGGGTTGCTGGGGGGTTGGGGGTGTTGGGAGAGGGTGATTGGGTTGTGGATGTTGGGGAGGGTATGTGCTATGGTGAGTGCTGTGAAATGTGTAAACCTGATGATCCACAGACCTGTACCCCTGAGGCAAAGAATATATTATATGTTAATAAAAATAATTTCAAAAAAGAAATAAAAGAAAATCAAGGTATAAGAGAATGTATATTATATCCTACCTTCTGTGGATGAGAGAAAAAGACATACAGTCACAAAAAAAAGTCTTGCACTCCACTTAGTATACTTAGTAGTATTACATTTTAATTTGAAACTATGTTCTGTAAATTGTGGATTAGAGCAAAAGAGGGAATATATTGAGATTATCGGGCAAGTATGAGAAAGGAAGATATAGGTATAGAATAGAAAATGAAGACAAACAGAAGAATCCAATGTTGCTGAAGCTTATCTGAAAGAATCAATAAGAACTTGTGATTTTTGTGTGTATAAATCTGTATATGGACACACACACACACACACACACACACACACACGCTTGTCCTGTGTCCTGAAACTACATAAAAGCAATGGCATTCCAAAAGTAAAGAACACATCTAACTCTCATTATGGACTTCTGTTTCTCTCTATAAAGAAATCATGCCTTACGTAAAAAACAAAAAGGGAAAATTTCCTATGTAGGACAGGAAAAGTTTAGAATGAGTCTAGAAAGCCTTCCTGGAAAGAAGGAAGGAAGGAAGGAAGAAAGAGGAATCCACCCCAAAACAAAACAAAAAACCAACCTTCTTTAAGGAAGACTGTCTGCTAATAAAAATAAGGGGGATTATAAAAACAGAATACCACCATTTTGTTACTTCCAGCAAAATGATGAATGCTGGCAGGGTCAATGATGGGTGTGAAAGCCACTTGGTGAAAGGCTCTGAGGGAAGGATATGATTTTAAAGTGGAGAGGTCTGGCTGTCCTATCTTCATCAAGTGGTCAGACGCAGCCTCGTCAGTGATGGGATGGCTTCACTTGGTACGCTTCCGGAGGGGCAGAGTGTCATCCATGTGGTAGGAGCCTGCCAAAATTGTATCCTAAGAAAGCACTCCGAAGAACTCAGAACAATCTGAGTAGACCATTCGAATAAATAAATGAAATGAAGAAATGAGGGAGGGGACTTAAGATACATAGTAGGCAGATTTACCATGTGAATCCTGCCTGATTGGTCCTGGAACTGAAACCACCACTAGCAGCATCTATAAAGGACATTTTGAGAAAACCGAGAAGATTTGAGTTTCGTCTGTATGCTGTTGATTGTACTGAATTAATGTTGATTGTCTTAGGCGGCAGTGATGTGGTTTTATAGGAGAATGTCCTTATTTTAGAAGAGGCATGCTGAAGTGTTCAGATGTGAAAGGTTATGATGCCTTCGGCAACTATTGTGTCTTGGCCCAAAGTGAGAGAGGTGAAGAGGAGGGGAAGCAGGTGAGGAAGCAGGAAAGAGGAGCAGCTGGGATAAGATTTTAACAAGTGTTGAATCTGTTCAAAGGGTAAGTTGGGTTTTACTCTGCTATTCCTTCAACTATTGTGTAGTTTTGAACTACTTCAAAACAGAAATAAAATATATATATAGGAAAGAAAAATAATAACTGATGCATATAAATAGCTTTTAATGTCCTAGTTTCTTCAATCTTACAGCATACAGAGTCAAAGAGCATAATGTGGGTACTGTGTCATTATCATTTGTAAGTTTGATTTCAAATTAGGCTCATTAAGACCATAACTTTGGGATGAAAGACAAAATATTAGAAAATACTAAGAACAATAAAAATTATACTTAAGTCAGAAGGTGTAGAGGCAGAAGAGAATGTAAGATATTAAGTATTAAGATAAATACATTAAATGAATCAACTACACAGCTTTTAAGGTAGTAGAATGCAGATGATTCAGTTACTCTGAGTTGCATCATTCTTGTGTTAAAGATATTGTTATGATAATGAGATTTTAATCATCATTAACAAACTCAAATTGAGAAATTTGAGACTGGAAAAAGAAATTGGGATTTATTTTAACGCATGTTTCTGGAATATCTAGTACATGCAGAACAGAAATGCATGTTACAAAAGGAATGATGTGCAGCTACTATTCCTTATATGTTATTTTTAATAATGTGTTTTTAAAAGGGAAAGTGAACAAATATTCAATATTTTATACTCTGCTTATTAAAAACAAAAACTTGTCTGCATAAGTAATTTATATTTAGTGAACTTAAAATGGATTAGTAGTATTTTAAAGTAGATTTTAAAAAGATGGACACTGGGGCACCTGGGTGGCTCAGTGAGTTAAAGCCTCTGCCTCCCAGGGTCCTGGGATTGAGGCCCGTGTGGAGCTCTCTGCTCAGCGGGAAGCCTGCTTCCTCCTCTCTTTCTGCCTGCCTCTCTGTGTGCCTCTCTGCCTAATTGTGATCTCTGTCTGTCAAATAAACACATAAAATTTTAAAAAATAAAAATAAATAAATAAAATAAATAAAAAGATGGACATCTGGTTGGCTTATTTTCCAAAATACAATTACTTCCAAACAATAGCCACTTTCACCAATATATATAAGCAATGAACCAAAACAACCAACCAAATCTAGTGCCTTGTTAGAAGAGTATGTGTGACATCAAGAATGTCAACTTCAGAGTCAGGCTTTTTTACATTCAGATCCTAGATTTCTTGCTCATTATCTCTATGATCACATGGAATTTACATAAAATCTCTAAGCCCCAGTTCTCTCTTCTGTGAGAGGGAGTAATACTTGTAAATTTCTTATCTTAGTGCTTGTACTGTAAGAAGCACTCCATAAAGGTTCTATTACTAGTGTTAACTAACCTTGCTAAGAAGAAATCTTTAACTGTTACATTCAAAATATAAAGAGTTTCAAAGGAGGTGATATAAAACTAGTCACTTCATGGATTGTTTTACATAATAACTACTAACAATCACTTATAAAAATAACATTGTCTCCTTATGAAAGTAAACATCTCCTAATGTACAGAGGTCTAAAGGCATGAACAAAACTTTCCCCAGGTTCTTCTTTTATGACTGCCAAAGAAGACAAGGGGGAAGAGATGAGAATTTGAAACTGTGAAACAGGCATGGCCATTCTAACTACAGACAGAAAGCTTACACCGGGCTCCATACTTACCAGTAGAGAAGAGCCTGACCATCCCTTACAGTAGCAGGAGAAAAAAAAAAAACATCTAACAGCTTCTTATGCTCCATGAAGAAATTATAGATTCTTTCATTAGATTGCTCTTACTTGTTTTATCATAGTGTACATGCCAAAAGAAAAACAAGCTTTTGTCAGAATGATTTAGTGTTTACAGCTCTTAAATTAGTTCAGTACTACATTTTGTATATATTTAATAATCTTAGAGAACCATATGTCCTCCTATATTTAGATTATTTCCATCTTTGTAGAAAAACAACTAGGAATAAATATGTTTTGAGTTATATTGACAGATAATCTTCCATCCCTTCTACAAAGGAATGTATCTTCTATGACCATGCACCTTTTTACTAATTTTGCAGACTTACTAAACAGAATGGGGCAACTGCTATCATAGAATTGGTTTGCAGGTTAACAGAGTTAAACTTTACAATATCTTTGCCCACATTTTGCTCTTTTTCCCCATAGAACCCAGATGAACCAATGATACGATCACAGGAGCTGCTGTGGAAAAAACACTGAGCTGGCTTTCTGAGAGATCTCTTTTTTTCACATTGATGTAGACCCATATCCAGCACAAAATAATCACATTTATGCTATCCTAAGATCTTTTTATTTTAGTATGTCAATATTTCTGAAATTAACTAATATATTATATCAAATGAACTTTCTAGTTATTTTTTTTCCCCAAAAGGCTCTCATTAAATTATGAGACATCATACAATTTCGTTTCCTTAGTATCAAGGAACTATAGCTTGTAGCTTTTGATTTCTATGATCCCTAGTTAAAGGATCTTGTCATCAAAGAAACTGCATAAATACAGTTGCTCCCTAGCTTTGAGAATTTCTTGGTTTTAATTTTTAGCCAACCCCACCCAAGGTACCCTTCTGAATAACCGTAGATTGTTCCGTACTGAAGTTGTCGCCTCATGGACCTGCTTTCCTGGATAGATGGGTAGATGAGGCTTGAAGATCACCTAAAAGCAGCTAACTCTACACAAGCCATTAGTCACTGAGGTGACTGGGTATGATGATTTGTTCCCAAATTCTTTATGGTGCAGTGTTACCAATGAAACCAATCAAATGTACTCTTTTCTTCCAGCTGAAGGGAGAGCTCTGTGGAAACACTCACATATAGCAAAAAAAGGAGACAATAAATAAGTAAAAGGCATGATGGGAAGAGAAAAAAGAGAGAAAAATGAGACAAATAAGGTAAAATGGAGCCAGGAAGAAATCAAGCCTGCCAGTTAGAACAACAGAAGCCTGCTTCTGAGGAGGCAACAGCTAAGCTGAGTGCTGGGCCATTAGTCTGCTATTGAACTACCAGAATGACATGTGTCCTGAACGACATTCCAATTCTCTGTGATTCCTAACTGGAGGTGATTGCACAAATAGTCTGAATGAAGCTCTTGTTTCTCATGAAGCTCTCGGAAAAAACTCTGCCTTCACTGGGTTATTTATCCCTCAGCTAAAGTCCTATCCCCTGAGCTGTCCAGTTTTGACTCTAGAGGAAGAAAAGTGTGAGTGAATAGTATTATTAACATACATAACTCAACTGAGTTAGGGTGGGAAATACCAACATGTGCCCAAGAGTTTTTACTCATTCTCCGAACCCTAAACAAAAGGGTTTTGTTATTGTGACATATTCTGGCTGGAGCCCGCAACAGGACACTGGCCTGATTCCTCCAACACTTTTTACCTGTATCTTCGTTGCCTATAACTGACAATAAGATTATAAAGTTTTGATTTTCCCTCAGGCTATGTAACTAGATGCCATTGTCTGAGAATTTCAGGTTGAGTTTCTGAACCAAGAAAAATAGGAGATAAGTGTCTCTACATTTTAAAAAGAGTGGCTGCATCAGTCAGTGTTCTGCAGGAAAGAAATTTTTCTCTCTAAAAATTTGGAGAAAGAAATTTGAGTTTTCACAGACTTCACAGCTATCATAATGGCTGAGAGAATAATATGCAAGAAGGCTGCTGTTGGCTTTCAGCAAATTTGGAAGGGCCAGAATTGTAGCAAAAATACCGTCAAAACTTCCATCTACCTAGAGCACCAAATAAGGTGAGGAGGGTGCCCCAAAGTGCTAGAAAACCTCTCTGTCTGCCACCTGCCAAGACCCACACACACTCGTGGCTCTCCAGAGAACGATAACTCTGTCTCTTCTTCAGTTTTCCTAACCTCCTGTGAGTATCTGTGATTGGAAGAATCAAATCCACATGATGCCTGCAAAGGATTCTGGAAATATGGTTCCCAGGTTTTTTCCTTTAAAACTCCAGGGCGATGGGCACATACTGAGTTGACACCAAACAATCCTGCACAGCAGCTAAGGAACTTCCAGACTTCAGAGCTTCGTAACCTTACAGGGCTTTTCAGAGGTAGATAAGAGGGTCCTGAGATCATCACCTCATCAGTGATCTTGAGCCTTTAGAAAAGCTAATTAAAGGCTTAGAGGGAAAAATGCTTTTTCACTTCCTTTTCAAGCAGAGGAGAAAGGGAAGTGTTTCTCCCCCTCTCCCTCCCTCTCCTCCACTGCATTCACCTGAAGAGGTACTGGTCGAGGTGGAGGTAACTGCACGAACATCTCATACCCTGTCCATTGTTTGCCCATCAGCTGAATCCGCCAGGCTGCGCTGGGTCTACCATTTGAGCTGAAGAGGTAGAAGTCAGAGAATAAATTAAGGAAAAAAGAAATTTAATGTTTGGTCCTCCTCCTTAACCCTGGACTTTGGGGGCATGTGCTTGCTTCCCCCCAGAATTCTGAAGGCAGAATGTTGGTCCGAACAGTGAGCAACAGCAGAGAGAGTTGGGAGACACTAATGAGAAGAACCTGTGCGCCCACAATGGATGAAAGAATCTCCCGTGGGTTCGAGTGGGGTTCGTGGAAGTGAGCCAGGCTGTGAGCCATCCTGACAAAATGTTGCACTGGAGGGCAGCCTGTGAGTAAGGAGATACCAGCAGCACAAAGTACTAACAGGTCCCGGGAATCAAAGCTGAGGGTGCTCGAAGTAGGTCGGGCATAGAGTACTCTGCACCCAGCAGGGATCGGTGACACATGAGAAAGCCGCAGGTGGTCGTTTAAGACTGTTCTACACACATGGGACCAGTGGTCAAATGAGAAATGCATCATTTTGCCCTTTTGTTCCCATCCCTCCTCTCCAGCCTCGATATATTAAAGAAAGAAGGGAAATACAGAGAGGGGGAGAGAGGCAGAGTGAGGAAGAAAAGTAGCATTAACTACTTCACCCCTTCCCCATATGGGTCTCTTGGCCACATGTCACAACTAGGTTGGTGCAAAGGGGTAGGGGAGTTGAAATGAATGTGAATTCAAACCTAAATAAAAAAATCCTAGGTCTTTAATATTTAGACTGCATCTAACTTATAAAAATGAAAGTATTCCTATAACTGGAAGAATCCTGGAAACAATGGGATATGCTTAAGAAGTAAGTACACAGAGAGTGGGGGATAATTGGGACCATATATTTGAAGAAGAGAAACAGAAACTTCTTGTTACTCCCCATGGCATTCTGGGTCGTCAGTACCCCTTTAATGTCCACATTGCAAAAATACCTATCCTTGCTCTTCCAAACATTTCTTACTTTATTCTCTAAGACTCCTGACTCTATATATTAGTCCACAGTTACTGAGTTAAGTTTGCACAAAATAAAATCCCCATTTGGGGTGGATTTTCATAATTATATGCAATCATATAACCACCACCATAATCAAGCTATAGAACATTTCCAGAACCCTAAAATTTTTCCTTGTCCCTCTCTGCTGTTCATTGCCTCACAGGACCCTACCCCACATTGTCTCTGACCGACTTTCTGTCACCTTTTCTAGAAGGTCATATACACGAAATTACAAAGTATGTAGTATCATCTATTTATCTGCTTGCACTTAGCAAAATATTTTTCAGATTCAGCTGTGTTGTTGCAGGCGCCAATATTTTGAATCTTTTTATTGTTGGGCATAAATATACCACAATCTGTTTATCCATTCACCAATTAATGAACATTTAGGCTTTCTCTAGGGTTGAATTATTAAGAATACAGCTGGTATGGATGTTCACGTACACAGCTTCATATGGACGTATATTTTCATTTCTCTTGGGTGAGATTGCTGGGTCATACTGCTAGGGCATGTCCTCATTTACAATGAAATCTAACACTATCCCTTACAGTAGAAATCACCCACTTCCAAAGTTATGACCAAATAATTACACAAAAGGACCTCCTTATTTGTCTGGGATTAATTTTTTTTTTCAAACTTCTCGAAGGGTAAAAATTACTTAACCTACAGATGCAGTAAAGTGGCTCCTTACTATGGTGACAGCAGCTACCACATTTGTCCTGGGGGCACCTGGGTGGCTCAGTCGGTATCTGCCTTTGGCTCAGGTCATGATCCTGAGCTCCTGGGATTGAATCCAGGCTTGGACTCCCTGCTCCCTCCTCTGTGGAGAGTCTGCTTCTCCCTCTGAGACAACACCTTCATTCCCACCCCGGCTTGTGTGTGCTTGCTTTTTCTCAAATAAATAGAATCTTTAAAAAAAAAAAAAAGGAATAATTTGGTTGATAAAAGGAACTTATAATTGATTCAATGACCTCAGCATACCAAGTTATATGTTTGTTTTTAGTGAAATGATCTACATCGTTCAGGTTTTTAAAGTGTATGATAGGAACTGGGCATCATAGAAGTTTGGAGGCATCATGAAAACTTGTGGAATTCAGGAAGGTTCTCAAAGGTTAGGATTGGCTGTTGTAACTCTGCTATAGGCTGCCTAGGCTGATGTACATTCAGATGGGAAATGGGATACTCCTCACTTCCTTTGAAGAAGAACGTTTTGAATTGCTCACACCGTTTTTGAGTACTCCTACATACATCATCTTAAATTTTCTCAAAACTGCAAAATATAGACAGCTAATCCATTTTAAATAAGCAGGAGTATGAAGTAGCTGGAATGAAGGACTTAATAAATTGCACAGCTCTCCCTCTCGCCTGATTTCTGCATTGACTGAGAATGATAAATGTGCAAACAGGCAAAGGGAGCTCCAAGTAGCACCTTTAGCACGGATTATGCAAAATGCGAACACATGGCTTAAGAACTGTTATCGATACAGATCTGCTAATACTACAACCCTGAAATAGACATATCCACCCTCAAAAAAAAAAAAACACATAGTCCTTTCCCTGTAAGAGTGCAGCTATTTTACTGTGAGGCTTCCCGAAACATCTAGAGCAGGTCAAACTCAGGCTTTTCTGAATTTGCAAGGAGAAAGCAGCAGGAAATTGTCTAAGCTACACCAATTGGATCATTCACATCTCCCCCTGGAGAAGAGCAAGGAAGCAGAGAACCAGAAGAGTTAGCTTCTACATGTGAACACGAAGCCAGAGAACAGTGGGTTTTCCATCCTCAATTTTTTCAGCTTTATGGTCTTTGCAGTTTTAAATCTATGGTTAATCAAACTGTGACATGACCATTTTGGGGAGGAAATCGGCAATCTATTAGTGCAGCCCTGTGACTAGTTTATCAGACTGTTCTTATAATCCCAACCACAGTTTCTGTGTATACTCTTGGGCCAACTATTGAAAAAGTTTGATATTTCTGTTAGAAGTCTTGAAAATAGGTCAAAAGATCACTTCTATTAAATTAACTACACAGCTACTGTACCCTCGGCTGAACTTCCATTCCCTAATCTATTTCCAATTTCAAATTAAATCTATCTATGGTGTTCAACACATTTTATGAAGTCTATTTATTTACTATTTTACCAAATATAGGCTGGGAGCCCATGGTAGTCACTGTTATAGCCCAAGGCACAAAACACTAAATGAAATACCATTCCTACTTTCATGAAATGTATATGCTATAGGAGAAAAATAAAAATACTCCTATAAAGACATAAATGTATATTATATCAGTATGATTAGTGAAACAAAAAGAGGGGGGGTGCCTGGGTGGCTCAGTTGGTTAAGCAACTGCCTTCAGCTCAGGTCATGATCCTGGAGTCCTGGGATCGAGCCCCACATCAGGCTCTCTGCTCAGCAGGAAGTCTGTTTCTCATGCTCGCTCTCTCTCTCGCTCATCCTCTCTCTCTCTCAAATAAATAAATAAATAAATAATATTTTTTTTAATCTTTTAAAATTTATTTTCAGCATAACAGTATTCATTATTTTTTCACCACACCCAGTGCTCCATGCAATCCGTGCCCTCTATAAGACCCACCACCTGGTACCCCGACCTCCCACCCCCAGCCCCTTCAAAACTGTCAGATTGTTTTTCAGAGTCCATAGTCTCTCATGGTTCACCTCCCCTTCCAATTTCCCCCAATATTTTTTTTTAAAAAAGAGGGTGGCAAGAGAGAGGGTAAGATGGGAAAGTTACTTAAGATAAATTGATCAAGAAAGTTCTCTTTGAGGAAGCGACATTTGAGTAGAGAATTGAAGGAAGGGAGAGTGCTTTGTGGGCATCAGGAAATAGTTCATTCGAGGCAGAGGAAACAGAAAGTAAAAAGGAGCAGCGGGAATGGCTGGAGCAGAGTCACAAGAAGGAGATGAGGCTGAAGAGGCAGAGAGAAGGCAGGTCACACAGCCTTGTAGCCCCTTGGCAGCTGTTACTTTGAGTCAAGGCAAAATGGGAAGCTACTAGAAAGTGTGAGGATGGGAATGTTAAGACATTTTAAATGAATCCTACTCAATATGGAAATGAGACCCTAAGAGGCAATTACAGGAACAGCCAGGGGTTGTGGGATTTGGTGGCTTGGATTATCATAGGCACAGCGAGAGAGGTGAGGGTGGTAAAATCTCCTAGATATACTTTGAAGATAAGTGGACAGAATAGTGTAACTTTCTCCCTATGAAGAAAGAAAACGGAGAATTAAGAAGACTTGGCTTAAGCCATGGAGAGAGTGGAGCCTCCATTTTCCATGATGGGGGTATACTACAGGAAGAGCAGGTTGGGTGACAGAACTGGTGGGTGGAAATCAAGCCTTTTTTTTTTTTTTTTTTTTCAGATATTGGCATTAGATACATTGAGTGGATACCCAACTGAATGAGTGAATAATTAGATATACAAAACTAGCGTTCAGCAGAGAAATCACAAAATTCATCAAAGAGATGGCACTGAGAGGTATGTTTCCCTAGATAGGATCATATAAGCAATGAATGAAGACAGAGAAAATACTAGAACCAATTACAGAGCCCTGGGATGCTTGGTCATGAAGAAGAGAAAACTGGCAAGGAAAAGTCAGCAAAGGAGACAGAGAAAGGAGTCAGTTCCCCACTGCGTTCTTAGCTCACCGACCAGCCCAGTGAACCAGCTGAGGTGTGAAGGAGCTAAAAAAAAAAAAAAAAAAAAAAAAAAAAACCTGAGAAATTCAGGAGTTGGACATATTTAAATAAAAATACCTGAGAGGGTTGGGGGAACGTTTATCAAGTATGTGCACATGATGGACTGCTTGGTACTGACCCATACCACCAAAACTCCTCTGAAGACTTTGGAGGCAAAGTCTTCACCATTTAAGAACAGGCCAGTACGCGATACTCTCTGAAGCCAAATAAATCCCAAAGAAGAAAAGGTAGAAGAGCCACCTTTCCTGCAAAGTCACAAGTTACACAATTTGTTGTCATTCTCTAATGCAGAGGTGCCAGATCACTGGTGGGGGTAGTGACCGGAACCACCGGAAGACATCCAGCAATGTGAGGAAGCGTTTGTGGTTGTCAAACCTGGGTACAGGTGTTACTGGCATCTAGTAAGTAGAGGCTAGGGCTGCTGCAGCATCTGCCCTCCACAACAACAAATTCCGTGGCTCCAGTGTCCATAGTGCCGTGGCTGAGAAACTTTGCCCTAATGGGAATGGTTAGGGAGAATTACATAGAGTTATTTTGCAAAGTTGCAATTTAAACTTAAAGAAATGCATTATATTGTGATTTAAATTTTTTTCAACTCAGTTTGTGTGTGTGTGTGTGTTTTATTGTGGTAAAATGTAAGTAACATAAAAATTTAACCACTTTAACCATTGTTAAGTGTACGGTTCCGTGGCATTAAATACATTCACAGTGCAACTGTGTGATTCCACAAAGTACTCGGAGTCGTCAAACTCGGTCATCCCCATTCTGAAATACATTCATCTCATGAAGTACTACAGGAATCATTTCATGTAGGGGGGTATAATAAAGGAAGCTAGTTCCAGCCCTTTGGGAAAGCTAAAAAATAGGGAAGAAAATGAAGGTAATCCACATAAATGAGCTATAACAAGAAGCTACACGCTTCAGGGCTGGTGTAACGAAAGGGAAGACAAATCTAGGAACTTAAAGGAAAGGCTCTCACGGGACTGGAGCTCAGACCTCCCTGGCCGGGCTGCCGTCCAGCCACCGTTGATACCTCTGGAGGAGCTCAGATAAAGAGAGGCTGCCAGAGGCTGGAGACCCACCCAACTCTGCAATGGCAGCAACACTGACAACTGGTAGAGCCATCAGGAACACAGGATCAGGGAGAAATTTTCATCTTCCTTTCAATCCTGTCTTGATAATTTCTTCTAGTGCCTCCTACTGGCAAAATCAAAGAAAGAAAGAAGCCTTTCTGGGAAAGTAGTTGGCAGGATTCTAGCTACAGGATCTCGGAGAAAATTCCTGACTGGAATTGCAGCTGAAGCCCAAGAGGTACGTCACAGCACAGTATGTGTAAACTCCAACTGGAACGTGATATGCATCCCGATGCGCATCCACCATATTTCCCCTAGAAATTTCCCCACTGACTGTCTCAAATTGCCCCCAACTATCTGCCACCACACACTATGTCAAGACTGTTACCCTAATACAGAACTCTCTATTAGATCATCATGGTCACAAATACATATTTTACTGAGTAGTTCTAGATTTATCTACAGATTGTTTGAGCCTCTCTAAAATCAAACCATCCATCTGTAAAGCTGAATCTTCACACTGGCATTTTTTTTTTTTTTAATAGAAAGGTCTTTGTGGTTTTATTTGATTTCTCAGCAGAGCATTTGGAAAAAAAAAAAAATAGAACGATTATTTGACTCTAGTGTGACCTAAAATTGATTGATCTTACGAACTTCTCTGTGTTGCAACTCCCCTCCTCCAAATCTTTACTGTTATTTTTACCTAGAAATTACTACATGTTCTTCATCATTGTAGCCACTCCACTAGATCCACTTACCCAACTGTCCTTGCTTTGTGTTTGTTGAGCAGGTTACATCAAAATCTATCTACTGCACTTCTATACCCAGACAGCTGAATACAGCGCAGAAGGCACACACATGCTTCCCACTCTCCCTTTAGGTGTTGGGAATGATTTGATATTTATCTTTCTGTGTTCAAGTGAGGAGACAAGCTTAGGATGGCCCTCCTCCTCCGCCATCTTACCTCCCACTCTGCCAGTCTCAACTTAAATTTTAGTCACTAACTCAAGGGGGCTGGCTAACAAAAGACATGAACAGAAAACTCATAGAACAAAATAAATTAAAATTGCTAATAACGTACTAAACTGCACAATCTCTTCATGAATAAAGACAAGCAAATTAGAATTGCCAGATACCACTGTTATCAAGTTGGCAAAAGACAATAAGAGTTCATGATATCTGGTATGGGAAACAAGCAAAATCTTACACTTTTTATTTATTCACTTGATAACACATATTTACTGAGTTTCCTCCACATACCACGTACATTTCTAGGCAATGAGAAAATAGCAGGAACCAAGATAGAGGTCTCTGGTTCAAGAAGGTAACATTTTAGTAGGGAGAAGGAAAACAAACACATAATGATAAGTCATATATTGATAAAAAGAAATATATCAGAGTGAAAGGATAGGTAATGATTGACAGAATAATATGTTCTCATAAGGTGGTCAGCACATACCTCTAAAAAACAGAAGCCCAAATTAAGTGAGAGAGCAAGCTATGTAAAAATTTGGGTCAGAGTGTCCCAGGCAGATAGGACAGCAAGTGCAAATGTCCTGAGGCAGGGGTATTTTTGGCCTATTGTCGATAGTTAGTTACAGCAAAATGAAAGGGAAGGATAGTATCTGATGGGATCAGAGAAGTAGGAAAGTGTCAGGTCATGAAGGACATGATAATGAACTTATATTTAATTCAGATTCCTCTGAGATTTACATCATCCTTCTTGAAGGGAGTATACATAGGTACAAACTTCTCGAAAGGTCATTTAGTAATATTCATCAAAATTAAAAAGGCACAGATTCTCTGATCCAGCAGTTCCAGTTATAATTATTTATTCTCAGAAATACTATCACAAGTGTGAAAGGTTTATGGAAAAATTGTATTTCGGTGATGTGGGTAATAATAATAATAATAATGGAAATAAACTCAGTGTTTATTTATAGGTAGGTGACTATAGAATTTATCATCTGAATTGGGACAATTCTGAGAATGAACGAAAGAGCTGTTGACAATGATGCAAGGATATCATGCATAAACCAGAATTGGCCATGGAAAGCAGAAATGGTCCCTATCAATGGGAAATTGGTTCAAGGAATTATGTCCAAACAATAGAGTACTATATAGTTATAAAAAACATCGTTGTGACTATGATTTATCAATTTTCACAGAGACGGCCTTCACAAAATTCCAATTGGAAACAGACACATAATTTCTAGCTACATACAAGTAAGTCACGGGGATGTAATGTACAGCATAGGAATGTAAGCAATAACATTATAATAACTTTGGTAACAAATGGTAACTAGACTTACCACGGGGATCATTTTGTATTGTATAAAAATTTTAATCACTATGATGACACCTGAATCTAATAAAATATTGCATGTTAAATTTTTTTAAATGTGGAAGAGACATTAGAGAGAGGAGAAATAAATACACATACAAATAGGCTTTTCCAAGTTCGGAGAAGATAAGAAATTCAGTTAGCTTTGGAAAATGGGATATGGGGAAGAGAGGGAGAATTTTAATTTTTTAGACATTATTCTGAATTTTTGGAATTTTTGGCCCTAAGTGCACAAAATACAAAGCTAAAAAAATTCCATTCTTTGTATGTTCTCGCTTGTATTAAGAAGATCCACTGAATGGCTCATCAAATGTCTTTTTTTTCCCCCCCTTAAAACAACTTACTACAGCTACTGGTTTCCTTTCTCCTCTGTTAAAAACATGTGTTTTTATTTTCCTTCGTTCATTTCAGGTCAATCAAATAAAATTTAAAAAAACATAGTAGAGGCTCTCTTAACCCATAGCCACTTAAGTGACTTGAATTATCCAAATTTTCTGTTTTTTTAGTGCAAATGGATCTCACTGCTAGGAGAAAAGTAAGCAAGTTTCTAATACACCTGCATATTTCTACTCCTACTAACAAGGTTGCATGCTTCCCAAACTTCGGTTGTGTTTATAACTAACTTGTTTAAGTTACTAGCATTTGTCCTAGTAATTATGTAATTTCATTAAGTATTACCTAGAAAAACCACATGATGTGGGTGTGTGTTTGTGTGGATGTGTATCAATGCAGTGTACTTTTACAAATAAAGTAGAAATAAGTGAAAAAAGAGAACAATATGGCAAACTGGGTGGGCATAAGAACTGTGAAATGAAACTTTGAGGGAGAATGTAAAGCATTTTTAATTTTCCACTCAGATTGCTCCAGAATATTTAAAATGTTTTACTTTATTTAAAGAAATCAAATTTGGAAATGACAAACACTGCCTTCATAAGTGTAGTGTGGTTTCCATGAACAAAATTCAATTTCAATAGAAAAGGCCTTGACCCCACTTCAAAGAAAGGTTGGCAAATAAAAATACACTCTATTTTTAAGTTAAAATACAGAGTTTGAAGTGGCTATGTATTTACTTATGATTTTCCTTTTCAGCTGACTTTTCCAATTAACATCCCCAACCCAAATTTCCCCATTTATTATTTTTTGGTCTTTATTTCTCTGACTCAACTACTTCTTTTTCCATTTCTGAAAAATTCCCTGAACTTGCATAATTGCCTTTAATGAACATTTATCTACCAATGAGTTAGAAAAAACAAGCAACAGCAAACTATCTCCAGCCCTGACCTCAGCCTTAAGCTTCATGATTTCATGTTTGCATGCTGTATCATTCATTTAAAGACTGGCATTCAATCAACCATCCAATAAATATTTACTGAATGCCTACTATACACAAGGAACTCTGCACTACACTTGTTAAACAGGGAGTGGAATTCTTCAAATAATTCAGATTAGTCAAGAAGAATAAATAATGAGTAAGAGCTCCAACAGAAAGTACAGATTGGGACAAGACGTGTATGAGCTACTGGGGCAGGGAACAGCAAGGAGGGCTTTCTTATCCATCTCTGTACAAGCATCCCAAGCAGAACACATCCCAACCACATCAGTTGTTCAAGGTCTTTTCCATTTCAGTTGAAGTCCAAGTCAAGGGTGCCACTGTCAACCAGATGACTGAAGCATTAAGGTATATATCCAACTACAAACTTTGTTCTATCAATTTTATCACTTAAAGATTATTTGATCCCCTTCACCCCAACTCAAAATCCTTAATTCTGGTTATAATTTCTCTCCCTTAATTAATAAGATAGACTTATCTATGTTCTTCTGCTTTATTGAGGTATAATTGACTAATAAAATTGTTAAGATGTTGGAACTGTACAATGCGATGATATGATATAGGTATACATTGGGAAAAACTTCCTCCTCTTAATTTACACATCCATTACCTCACATGTTTCTTTCTTCCTTCCTTCCTCGCTCGCTCTCTCCCTCCTTTCTTCTTTCCTTCCTTCCTTCCTTGATGAGAACATTTACACTTTACTCTCTTAGAAAATTTCAGCTATACAATACTGTTACTCCATACCTTCTTCATCTTATAGCAGAAAGTCTGTAGCTTTTTACTGATCTCTATTTCTCCCACTACACAACCACTTTTCTATTTTCTGCTTGGATGAGTTGGACATTCGGGTCTCATGTTCAAGGCTTTAATCCATTTTGAGTTGACTTTTGTGTTTGGTTTTAGAAAGGCGTCCATTTTCTCTTCTTTTTCTCTCTTTCTTTTCTTCCTGCTTTTGGTTGTCCTGTTTTCCCAACATCATTTAATGAAGAGAACTGTCTTTTTTCCATTGTGTATTCTTGGTCCCTTTGTTGAAAATTTATTGACCATACACGCATGTGCTTATTTCTGAGCTCGCTATTCTGTTCTATTGATCTACGTGTTTCTTTTTATGTCAGTACCCTACTTTTCTGATCACTATAGCTATGTCATGTAGTTTGAAATCAGGAAGTAGGATGTCTGTAACTTTGTTCTTGTTTATCAAGGTTGCTCTGGATATTCAGGGTCTTTCATGGTACTACACAAATTTCAGAATTGTTTTTGTTTTGTTTTGTTTTGATGAAAAGTGCCATTTGAATTCAATAGGGATTGCATTAAATCTATAGATTTTATGTTATCTGGACATTTTAAAAAAAGTAATTCTTCTGGCCTTCCAATACATTCTCCACTTTGGCACCCAGACTGCTCTTCCAAAAGGTAATTCTGGGCATGCCTCCCTTCTGTGTCTTCTCTCCATGAGTCCCTACTGACTTCAGGGTGAAGATCAGCCTCATCTCTGATCATGCTTCTACCTGTACCTTTTCTTTCTTGTAATTATATTATAGTCTGACTGGGAATTAAGTTTTGGAACACTCTTACAGTAAGCCTGTTCTTTAAAAAAATAATTTCCAACTAGTTTTTCTCATAACTTCTGCCTCTCAACAAATAGCAGCGCAGTTTCAATTTCCTCTGGATCCGACAGCAATGGATACATTGCAATTACAGATTTAGAAGCATGGCATGCCTTCATGGTTATGTAATTGAGTGATTATGTGGTCTAATTAGAGCTATCACCAACTTGGACTTGCGCCTTTGTTTCGTATGGCTCCCTTCCCTAGAATCAGGATAACAGCTCCTGGAGGGTAGAGCTTTGCAAAGAATGTTCAGGGCTTCTCTTAGACATAAGACTCAGAGCAGGACAATTAATATTATGTTCCACTAACTGGCACAATTATAAAGTTCTATTTTTATGTTACTCTTAGAAAATAATGAAGTTCACACTATATCCATGTATTTACTCATCTAATACATCTTCAGTGTCTATTACACAAGAAACATGACTCTGTGTGGTAGGAGTCAAATATGAATAGAGTGTAAACTCCACCTTAAATGGGAAGTGGAGAAAATATCTAAACAACTATTGTTTACTATTTTGTGCTAAGACGGAGGATAACACATTATCATATTATACTAACTATCATATTATACTAACATTTCTAACCTGAGATCTATATAGTAGTTAAAGAGAAAAATCTCTTTTTTTCACTTGTGAGGAACTATGAGAAAGAGGTAAATAAAAAACAAAAATAAGGGGCTTCTGGGTGGCTCAGTCAGTTAAGCATCTGCCTTGGGCTCAGGTCATGATCTCAGGGTCGTGGGATGGAGCCCCACTTTGGGCTCCGTGCCCTCTGCTCTCTATTCCTCCCCTCCCTGGTGTGCAATCTCTCTTTCTCTCACTTTCAAATAAAATAAAATAAAATAATTAATTAATTAATTAATTAAATAAAATAAATAAAATAAAAAATAAAATAAATCTTAAAAAAAAACCCAAATAATAAAATAATAATAATAATAATAATACCCTGGTTCTTACCTTCAAAGAACTAGCAGTCCAGTGGACATGGATGATGAGGTTATTGAAACAGTCACGTAATTCAGTGACAGAGGGTAACTATGTTAAATAGTTTTGTGTGGAGACTCATGATGCTGTAAGAACAGTTAACAACAGGATTTGACCTTATCAGGGTTGGCCAGGGGAAGGCAAGATTGAGGAAGTGATGATGGAGCTTCATTCCAAAGAGTGGTTTAAGACTTTCCCAGACAGAGGGGAAGAGAAGGGTGGGCTCCTGCACTGGAGACCCCTGGCAGGAAGCAACACAAAAACTCTCAAGTCCTAATAGGGCGATCCAATCCTCCAGAGACGGCAAGAGGGATGGAGGTATGGAGCAGGTTCTGAGCAACTGCTGATGGGTTTTAAGCGGGGACAGGTACAGCACATGTAGCACATCTGAACTGAAGAGAACAGAGGTGGGAGGGCTATAAACAGATGTGTTTTCTAAGGATAATAACCTGCCCTGTGGAGAGCTGACTGGAAGGGACTGCAGTGCCTGTGAGGAGACCGACAGGAGGCTTTTACAAGGATCCAGGTATGACGCGATGATGCCGTGCAACAGGATGGTACTAGGGCAGTGGAAGGTAAGTTAAAATTATGAAAATAATCAGGATGTAAAATTGTTGCAGCTCATTGGTGGGTGAGTTATAGACAGTGAGGAAAAAGTACATGCCTTGTTTTCTGATTTGGTAACACAGAAAGAGGGTACTACAGTTTTCTGAGATAGGGAACGCTCTATGCAAAAAGAACTCCTTAATTATCTGTCATATTCTTTTTCTCTTATTGTTTTAAATGGTAAATGGCAAACAGGTTCAAACCTGGATTTGAAAATATTAGACTCAATATTAATCGAAGTTCATTCTTCTAATTGTTCTTATAAGGAATTAAATCAATCTACCTTAAAACATCAGAAAGCACTTAATACATCATGTTCACATGAAACTGACAGTAACAGGCAAGGAGCCTATCGTGGGTTGGCATTGGAGCAAGCCCACAGCCCCATCAGCGGCTCACTGGCTTGATATGATCCAAATATAAAATATCCAGAAGATGATGCCAGAGTTTTGATTGTTAAACACAGGATTCTCAAGTTGCACTGACAACTTAGAGACAGATTTATGTCCTGAGCTCTGCATGCCAGGAGTTAAAAGCGAGAGGTAAGGTTTGAGTTCATTAATATGTCAGCTCTTATTAGGGCAGTTCAAACCTCTCAGATGATGGTGGCATGCGAGAATGTCTTTTCCTTCTAAGGAACCCATATTTGTGTTAACCACAAAATGAGTTACACTAAGTGATTCCTACTCTGTGATTTTAGAACTCTGTAAGCAGTCTAGAGAATAGATTTAATTCCTAAATTCAAAGGCAAGGGAATCCTCTGAATTAATTATCCATGTTAAAGATTTGGTAAGTGGGTACTATATATTTTAATTGAAAAATAATTGCAGTCTTGGTATCAAATCACTTTTATGTTAAAGAGGCTGCATATAATAATTATTTGAAGCTCCTTTCTGATTTCCAAAGAAAAATGGATAATATGAACAGTGAAGAAGGTGAACTAGATAATGATAGTGATGCTATTGATAATGACCATGAACCCTAGTAAAGAGTCTGCCTACTGCCATAACACGGCACATGGATTAGCTCCTTAGTCCTCTTAAGAATCCTTAGGGGCAGATACTGTTATTCCCATTTTACATGTGATAGGGAAACTGAGGCACAGAGCCATTACGCAGTTTACGCAGGTGAGCAAGATTTAAACCTTGGTAGTCTCACGTCAGAATCTGTGATGTGCCCCCTCTATCATCCTTCTTAATAGTAATTTTATTTTAGAATCACTAAACTCCTCCAGTGTTATAGTATATGTCACAAGTTTTGAATGGAAATGAGGAGAGGGACAAAACATTCCCTTCCCTGATGTATCCTACTGTGAAAACCCTAAAACAAAGTAATCAGGAAACACTATACTAATACAAGTTTGAAGTGAAATTTTTCCCCCCTCTAGTAAAACGCTCCTCTATAATTTACTACAAGGCAGGGATTCTAGTGGAATTCAGAACAGAAATATTTAAATTCAATCATTGAAAATTTAGAGTTGACCTTTTATCTCTGTGCTGCATTGTACACTGTGATCTGAAACGTGAGAGCATGCTGAGAGGGATAATTTATAAATGGCTTTTCTTCTGGAGGGGAAGAGAGAAAGAAAGGGGGGTTGGGGAAAGAAAGAAAGAGGAAGGAAGGAAGGAAGGAAATGCAAATTGTTGTGGGATCCTAAATGTAACGTTCAATTCCCAACAGTGGCTTTGGGTTGTTCTTTAGACTGCTCATCTGAGCTCATTAATTATTGTTTCAGTATTTTTTGTTTGTTTTTCTTCTTGGGGAAATGGAGATGCAATGTTGTGTCTTGGGGAAGGTTTGCTTCTGGTGGAAGACGGGGTGGGTAGCTCAGTCCCACCACTTAGCAGCTATAGGACTTAAACAAGGTATAGTTACTTCATTGTTTACTGGCCTCACATGCAAAATGGAGATTTTAATTGTGACTACATTTAAGCTGTTTTTTTTTTTTTAAGATTTTATTTATTTATTTGACAGAGAGAGATCACAAGCAGGCAGAGAGGCAGGCAGAGAGAGAGGAGGAAGCAGGCTCCCTGCTGAGCAGAGAGCCCGATGTGGGACTCGATCCCAGGACCCTGAGATCATGACCTGAGCTGAAGGCAGCGGCTTAACGCACTGAGCCACTCAGGCGCCCCCATTTAAGCTGTTTTGAAGATTAAATTATATTTGATAATATGACTTATCAATAATTATATATATTATAATGTATGATACAATCAAAATTAAACAGTAATCATATAAATATCTAAAATATATGATATATAAATATTAAACATTTAATCAATGTTAAATCACTACCTCAAGCTCTTAAAGCAGAGTCTGACACATGATAATGTTCAAGAGATTCTACTGTCACCTGACCATAATGTAATATTTTGGTAGGGTCTGAAATAAGAGCCCAGGATGTTATTTATTCATTAAAAACATGCTAACTCTGGGAGATAGTAAAAATGTGTCTTTTAGATTTCTAGACTTTTAAAAAACACATATTTTGTATAATAAAAACAACTGGGAGGAACTTAAATTTAAATACTTCATTTTCTAATTAAAAACTGCTCATGGGTTATATTGACTGCAAACACAGTAAAGAGAGACGGTTTTCCAGACAGCAGCCTGCAGGCTATGACTGAGTGGCTGCCCACGACCCCAGGCTGTGCACTAAAGCTCTGACTGCTTTGTGTCAAAGCAAAAGAGTAATTGACATGCTAGGAAACACTGGCTGAAAAATGACCTTGATTTTCACTTTGTCCCTGATGACTCAGCAGGATAGTTGATGCTGTTATCCTTTACCTGGTTGAATAAAGACCATAAAGCAGTTTTTCAAAACAAATCAGCAACATCCTCATGAGAATATGTTGAGCAAATATCTCATGTATGTATATTACTCTTTTTTAGTATTTTAATTTCATGGATTGATATGAACAAATATAAATGCAATTGCTCAGTGGTTGTTTGCCTGCATTCTAAATAAAATGCTATAAATTATATATGTGTACACACACACACACACACATTTTGTTTAAAAAAAAAAACCCATACACTTGAAAGCCATTATTGTAATATGCCATATTCTACCTAACAATGATACCAAAACTCTATGATCTGATATTTTAGATGTTTTTAGTTTGCACACTGAATTTAGTAATTAAGTTATGTGTGTGTTTTTTTTTTTTCATTTCTTTTTCTCACCAAAATCTAGTGTTTCATGACATTTTACTCATTGCATTATATGCCATGGAACAGAATTCTTAGAGGGAACATTATGAGTGGATTTTTCTACAGTGAGATTTACAGACCTGAAAACTCATTATCTTAAGGTCTTTCCTCACAATAGCACATTAGCCAGCCAGATTTGGCATATATCTTTATATATTCTGACCTTGTTGGCATCCTCTTATGTTTTTATAGTCACCGGGTGTTGCTGCTAAAATCTGTAGCTAATAAATTATGGTTGGATTTCCTGCTCGGGCAGGATCTGTGTTAACATAAAAGATAGAAGTAGAAAGTTTATTTTAACATTAGTCGATAAGTTGTCAGGTGGTATTAAGCAATATTATTGTCGCTGCATATGATGCAAACTACAGTAAGTTGAAAATAATCATGTCATTAATGTAACTAGTACATTTGAGAGTCAAAGCAGTTTAAATTTTTCAGTTAAATTTTTGTCATGGCATCTATTACCACCTTTACTATAGCAATGTTTTATTCTTGCTTGGATGGTAAAAATAAATTGAGCATTAAAATAATGAATTTAATATTTTTCATGCATCTTGGGAACTAACATTTAAAAGAGAATTTGAGTGGATAGTTACTAGGCATAGACTGCTAGCATTCATGGAAACTTCACACTGCACTTAGACCAATAGAAGCACATTTGAGAGGCAGAGGGCTCAGCAGGTGTGAGACAAAGGCCCTACTAAATGGTGAGACAAAGGCACTACTAAATGGTGAAGTAGGGATTATGACCAAGAACAGGAAAGTTCCCTGTTCTTCGAAAGGGGCAACTTCTATTTAGTCAATTGCTACCATACAGAAATGCTGGCTCAGTATGGTCAACTGATCCAATTTCTGTTAAGAGGAAATTAGATTCTGTGTGAAATCATTTATATCTTAAAAATCAGCAATGAATTAAAGACTTAAACATTGTGGGTGCTAAACAACGCAAATCAGATGAAGTTGTTTATGGCCATGATAAAGTTTATGGGTTACCAGTTAGTCAATCTGTTGAGAATAACGGTTAATACAAATGAGGTTACTGATGCCCAGAGAAATTCAGTAACTTCCCCAAACTAATGAAATCATATCATGGTAACTCAGGCAATCCCAAATTACTATCTTCTGCTCATGTGACTTCATTTTATTTTCCTTATCATTCCATGATACAATTTGTAACAAGTTATATAGTCAATCTGAATTAAGTAATTCTCTGTGTGTGTCATACACCAGTGTTTCAGTGAAGAATCATCCGAAACATTGTGTTGGGTTCTTGCCCATTACCTCGTTTGATTCTCCCCATGGGCATCCCTGTATTAGGAAGGGAACCCAGAAACTTGCATATGGTGAAACAAAAATAAAGGAGTATCAGGCATAGAGTACAGAATTTGAAAAGTTTAAAACCTAGGATGTGTCCTTCTACTTCTTTTTTTTTTTTTTTTAAGATTTTTATTTATTTATTTGAGAGAGAAAAAGAGAGAGCGAGCGAGACAAGCAGGGGGAGGGGCAGACAATGAGGGAGAAGCCACCAACCTGAGTAGAGAGCCCCATATGATGCAGGCTTGATCCCAGCACCCTGAGATCATGACCTGAGCCCAAGGCAGATGCTTAACCAACTGAGCCACCCAAGCACAGTAGGCTTTGTTCTAATGTGCTGTTTAAGTGAAAAAGGTTGGTGTATTTTATTTTCTATTTTGCAGCAGAATTTGGTAATTATCATTGTATTAACCTACCAAAAGTTTCTGTTGTTTTTCAAACTGTTTTTATGCCTATTATCTAATTTGCTTTGATGAGTAAGGGATAACCAATGAGAGGCAGTTAAGAGTGTTTCTCTACTTACCCTTTTGAAACTCCATTCACATATTCCTTTTTTTATTGGCTTCTCTACTTAAAGTCTCTATCATTTGTGTGCTTCTCTAGTAAATAACTTTATGCTTACTTTTTTCATCGTTTAGACAATTCCTCAGGTTTTCAGTTAATTTTCTATCCTGTATTTTCTTAACTCATTAATATTCACTCCACTGTTTTTTTATCAAATTACTTTAAAACTAAGGAGAGGGAAAAAATAGGAAAATAAATGTTCCCTAAAATAAAATGACAGTAGAAAAAGGCATTAGGCAATATAAAATTACATGGCACTGTTGTCAGAATTACGGAGATGTTGCGATATGTTCATTCTTCTCAACCCTGCTATATAAATGTCTTTCGTTTCCTAGAGTATGAATCAAGTTTGCACAGAAATACTAGTCAGTCATAACCTCAGAACATAGAACCGTATGTCATAATTTACTTTGAAAATCCCAAAATTTGCTTTATGGCATACAATAGACAGATGCTACTGATAAACACTCATAGTATGTAACAGAATTAGCCAATTTAATGTTGAGGGTCTTCTCATTATAGAATCATTTGCTACTTATTGAAGTATTATGCTTTAAAATGACTTCATCTGATATTCAAAAATGTCATATGGTCTTCCATAGCTGCTCATGGACATGTAAAGTAAATTGCTCTTTTCCTTTCTTTGATGATAACTGAATGTAAAATGCATCTGCCCGAACAGTGTCTACCAATCCATCTGATATATTGGCACAAATATACACATTCTGTAGCATCTGGAATATTAAGGTAAAGTGTAATCTTACTTCCTGAAACTGTAATGTGGTGATTTGGATGATAGAAAGCCTATGGAAACCTGTGTTCCCTTATAATTATGAGTCATTTCAACTGATATGATCTACCATCAAGAAAATTACTTAAAATTGTCAAACAAAAGAACCAGGAAGCACAGAATTGAACTGTTTTAAGTTAGGATTCTAAAAAGAGACAGCTAAGGTAAGATAATAACAAGTCTTTAAATCTCCTTAGATCTCACGGGCAAACCACCATCACCATCGCCGTGTTTTAGTCCCTAACATGCCAAACTGGCAGTAGGCAACTTTGAGCTGATATTTTTATTTTTTTAAATCTTAGTTGGCACTTTGATAAAGAACACTTTTCTTACCTTATTCCTGTCCCAGCAGACTTGTATACCTGTCTTGGCATCTGTTAGAGACTAAGGACACCACTGATAAGAGAGTGTAGGGTAAGTAGCTGTATGGCTCTCATCTGCTTTTTTTTGCTTGTTGAGGATTATTTCATCCTCCCCCAACAATGTCTACTTTTTTTTTTTTAAAGTTATCTCTATTTCCTCGCTGGCTTTATTTATAAGGGCATATTTCTTCTCCCTTAGAAATAAGTTTCATTTAGGTTGGTGACCTCATCCTAGGAATACTTAGTTTGCCTACTCAGATCTTGGCATAGTAATTGAATATAGTACATCCTTAGTGGCTTGAAGACCAAATAGGATAAAGATATTCTAAAATGTTAAGTATTAAGAATAATAAGCAAACTGGGGGTCAGTAGAATTTTGATATTTCAAGTAAGATGTAAAGCCTGATGATTTCTGAAATGAATAAACATGGAAGTTTACTTTTCCTCAATGTTATAGGCTTTGTGCATGTTTCGAAGAATTAATTTGTTCTTAGATTTCCAATCTCTATTTTGAAATAAGCTGAAGAGTCTCATACCCTTAACCTTGAAATATAGTTATGTGTATTGCTTTCTGAAGTATAAGGATGTATCATCATTGTTAGAAATAAAGTCAAAAAACTATGTATGACCTTGTGAATGGAACTAGAAAGCTTAGTGAAGATTCAAGATGATTCCCATTATTTCTGAGTACCTACGGGTATCCACAGGAATCTTTGGGTGACATTTTACTAAATTCAGTAAAATAGAAATGTAAGTTTTACATATTACAAGGAAGTATAATTCAATAAATTTTCAAGATATTGAAATAGTAACATAGAGCTCATAGCTCTTTGAATGATTACCAATTCTATTTCTGACTTTATATTATTGAGAAATTCTCCCACATGTGAACAAGGACATATGTTTTGTATAAGGATATTTCCAGGAATAAAATACTTAATAATAAAAAATTTCAATCCTCACCATTACGTAAGTGCATGAAATTTAATACATGTAAAATGGAATAGTATACAGCACAGACAAGTTGTCAATTTAATCTGTGTAAGAGATTTCAAAATGTAATATTGAGTTTAACTATAACATGTGGAATGATAGATGAAAGTTGAAACTATTTATGTAATATGAATATGCAAACACAGAAAAGCCAACATTATGTATGAGTATGCACACATAAAATATGCATGTAAAATATGAATGTATTTTGCACTTAAAATGGATTGGAAGGATTTAAGTAATACTCATAGTAAGGATTCTCTGGAAAGAGGGAAGGAGATTTGGATTTAGCGTGGCAATAAAGGGGATTTAGATATATCAACTGTCTGTCTTTCTATTTAAAAAGACTAGAAAAGTATACAAATATGGCTGCTAATTCTTGGTCATAGGGATTATGTTTATATTTTCCTTTTGTATTTGAAAACAAAAGTTTTCAGAAATTTCAGAGTTAGTACTACTACTTCTATATAAATTATTATTTTTTCTCAGTTACAATTTAGAAAAGGATCATCAACAGTAAAAAGAACCAAGCACAAGTTAGTCACATGGTGAGTCTAGAGTAATGGAAATATCTTTGTACCAACCTATGTCTAGACCACCTTTGCTAATGTAACGGTTTGGCTTTGTTTAGTAGAGGTGATAGACTCAGATATGGTAATGCTTTTCCTGCAACTCAGTAAGTCATTAAATATTTATAAAAGGTAAATTTCAGTGTCAATAACACTTTTTCTAAATGGTATAGCAAATGGGAGGCCTGAATTCTTGCTCTATCTATGCTTTTAATCCCTACTCTGGAAAATGGGACCAGTGACCAATAATTTTTAAGCAGAACTTTCAACTTTTATGATTCTGCTTTCCTGTACAACTCAGTAATGTCCACAGTAGATCCTATTCCACTCATGTCCATGTCCAGGTTCCCTACACATTTCCCTAGAATTTGGTGTGACATGAAAGAGTTGAGAATGAATACATTTTAAGTAACTGTTGTGGCCCTAACATTTCATAGATGTAATGAACCGAGTAAGTATACTCGGTTCTTAAAACATTCTTAAAGAGCAAATTCTGTTTTCTCCATTGCCACGAAAAAGGACTGGGGTTCATGGAGGTCAAGTCATGATTAGAATATAGACACTAACCCCCTCGCCTACTTATTAAATAGGAAAGTACATTCAGAGCTCTCATTAAAAAATCTGGTCACCAGAATTCATGCAGTGATTTAAATGTCATGGTACAGTTATTACCATCTTACCCCTCACCATTTAGCTGCCTAAGAAACAAGGGTGACATATTTAAGGATTAAGTAGATGCTTGAAAGGGGACTTTGAGTTTGTATTTTTAAAAAAGGGTATCTATATTCACGTGATCGAAAGATCCACCTTTACCTCTACTCTGTTGAGAATCTGATTTAGAGAAAAAGGTTAGAGGCATGGCTCTTTAAACACATTATGTTCATCTAGTGACTCTGGAAATAGGTAAATGACAAGGTGATTGAGCAAATGCTAGGCCTCCCAGCTCACTGAAAGCTGATAGCTATTTTGCATACTTTTGCCCACCATTTGCCCAAGCCAAGGGAGCAATTGATGTCTTAAGTATTGTTTGCTTGGGTACCAAACCACACACATACCTGTTCCTCCTGTTGAGTGTAACTGAACCTCATTTGATGGGCAAAGTGGGGAAACAGTTCAGTAAACCTTCTGGGACTCATCTGTACAATTACCTTCAAAAATAACTTTACATGGAGAAAGGTAAAATTATGGCAAGAGAATTGGGTCAGTTCAAGTAGTTGGTTTGGGGAGCAGGTGAAGTATTTAAGGAAGCAAAATAAAGTAATTTAACTATCTCTGAAAGTTTTTAATTTGATGTCTACATAAATTTCTAACAAGCATATTATAAAACCTCTGATGTGACTGTTGTAGCTCAGAGTATAAAAGATACATATGTTTTCTTTTTAACAATTTGTGTATTTAGCTGAATAAAAAAATTAAAATAGATTTAGTAGATCTGTGTTCTAACTGTTCACCTTGTTAAATTATGTTGTAAGTTATGTTGTAAGTTTTCCAATGCTATATCATTTAAGGGTTTTTTTTTTTAATTTTTATTTTTTCTTGAAAAAAAAAAATGGGGTTATTAAAAGTAGCTACTTGCCAGTAACTAACCCAGCATGCAAAACATATTTGTCTTGGCCCGTTCCCAATCCAATTAAGTCAGAATCCCTGGGGGTCGAACCCAGGCAATTGGCCTTTACAAATCATACCAGGCATTGCCAGTTCTAATGTGCAGCTAACATAGAGAACCACTGATAAAATTTATCATTGTACTGACCATCTGAAGCTTGCTATCTTGCTAGAGTATATAACACTCCTATTCCCTCCACAAGTATCTCCAAACAACTGACTATATTATACTGCAAATAAAGGGGAAGAGCAACTAAACCAATCTGAGAACATTCAACTATGTTGGTTTCATTGAAGTAAACTTAAGGAGAGGTAAATGGATCTCAAAAGAGATCATGTTTATTTTTTCTCTCTCTTAGTAGATTATTTTACTAATGAAATAATTTAAGACATTACTTAGTGAGCTACCATTTTACAGCTGCAGCCAAGCCATGTTTTATTTTGTTTTTACTTAAGAAGATACTGCCACATCCCGTTATTCCATATGTGGTTATTAGTAGATGCATTAAACAGGTCTTCCAAATACACTGTTTTAAACAACCTATTAGTACCATATGATATACAGTATCTATTGATCTATTATTTTTCCAAAATGAGTCTCATTTCATTCCATAAGAATAAAGTTAAATAAAATATACTATTACACCTGCACTGTTCTTTATTTATAATTTCCTATTTGTATAGCATTATCCTATATACCTTTGACAACTTAAATACTAATTTTATATATTATTACAATCGTAGTTTGTCAAAAATTTTTCAAAAAGTGGATAACTGATTACTAATCCCCGATGTACATATGTTGCAAGTACACACAAGTAATATATATTAGTTCAATACAGTGAAAATGAAAGAAACAATTGTTGAGGGGTACACATAGTAGAGTCACAATTCTGAGAGAGAAAAAGGCATGGTAGAACATCATCATTATTATATACCAAAACATGAGGAAGGCAAAGAGATCTAAATAATTTTTTTGCACAAATTGTTTCCCTGTGATTTCTATTGTTTCTATGATCTTAATTTTTGTATAGTTAAGAATTTTAATTAAGTTTCTTAACCACTATCAAGAAATACACAAATGTCGTTCTGTGTTGTATTTGTCTATTTTTCTTGTTAATGACAGGATTGAAATGTTCTTTTGGTTAAGTCAAATTAAATTAAAGGTTATTTAAAACAGATGACCAAAACTCAGTGTAATGCTTCCCTGTTCTTCTGAGATCTGCCTCAGATGATTCCCAATGTCTAGACACTAACCAAACGTGTATTATTACTAGTAGTAGTAGGATTATAATTTACACACTCATGTTAGCACTATTATAAAAGAGGCATCAGTGTTTTTGTCTACAGAATGGATAATACAATAGGGGCCTGAAAATCATTTGTAATTTTCTGAGTTCTTTAAATAAAAATGTCTGGCTAAATGCATGAGTTTCCTTTAAAAGCTCTTTTTGCTCAAGTACCTTCAGTTACGATTTGGGTTTGCTGTATACTCAGTGGCAACACATTCAGAGACTGAGATGAGAGATTTCTTAAATTTTGAGAATTCTGCTTTATTTTTGTCAAGTTTCAGTATAGATTTAGATTGCTGAATTTTAGATATACAGAATCTCATGAATGACAAAAGCCATAATTGCCTCTAATCTGTTCAAGGTTTTCTACAATTATGCATGTCACCACGTTACAATTTTTTTTTCCAACTCTTCTTTTTTTTTCCCTCAACTCAATAAAGTTTCAGGTCACTTCCTAAATATCTTTTTTTTTTTTTTTAATTTTTCAGAGTCCCTGAGTAGTGTACTGTTGGAAAACCTTTTTAACCCACAGATGGCTTTTCTGATATATCTACATTATCATTATTTTAATTGCAACAAAGACAATCCACCTATGAAATTACATTCTACCTAGAGTCACTTTTTCTCTGTGGCTCTTCTGCTAAATTGGGGAAGGGTTATATTAGGGAATCACTGTGGAATGTAACAGATACAGTTACTATTGCTTGCATCCAAGGTCTATAGAACTAATATTAATCTCACAATGATTACCAATACCATTTTTAAAGACATCGTCTTCACTTGCCAATGAGTTAAAAATAAAATTTATCAGGAGATGGAGACAATATAATTCAGAATCCAAACTCACTAAAGGAGTTGTATTGTTCTCTTTCTTTGAAATGCAAACAAAGGTATTAAGTACAATGGAAGTACATCTTTGATGAGAACAGCCTAAATGACATATAAGCATATCAGATAATCTATCGATTCCATTTTCCAGCAGAAATTTTTCTTAGAGTCTTTTTTACTCTATGCTTTAAATTAGATTTTAGATCTCTAAGCTTGGAAATTTCTTTAACCTCTTTCTAGAGTTAGACGTCCTCTAGCTTGGTCCAATCTCTTACTCCCATTTGCTTTAATTAATAACAACAACAACCACAAATTAAGATGACTACTCATGAACAAAAATGAAGTGAGGGATAAGCCAACGCTTATAATTAATCCATCTGATCACCTGAGATATGCAATTACAAAATAAAAGAAAAATAGGAAATAATAGCATCTTCTCAGAGTTACATGAAACTGCGTGATTTGTTTCTGTCTCTACATGAAACTAGTCCTTCTGCCTATGTACTGGATCCCATACTCTCCTGTTTTCCTGGAAGTTGACATTGCAGCTTCCTCCACTACACCTGGGCGAATGAGTGTCAGTGTCTCAGATGAAGTCTTTGATCTCAAAGTAAATCTCTCCTTAGTAAATTTACTCAGACTTAAGGTTTCCCATATGATCAGTATGCTATTGACCTCCAACCATGTATCTCTACCCTTAGCCAAACATTCAGTTTCCCTCAAAGGGCTACATTTCTCTAGTCTGTACCATTTTAGTAAGATATGTTTCTATCCTACTAGATGCTCAGGCTATAAACCTAGGCTATGCATTCTTGATTCTTCTTTTTCCTTCTTGCCCTAAATCTACTAGTAAATCCTGTCAGCTCTACCTTGAATGATTAATAGAATTCTAAACTTTTCTCAACACCTCTGCCATGACTTCTGTCCAAATCTCAGGTGGATCTTGGCTGGATTACTGCAAAGTTCTCTTCTATCCCTACTTTTTTTTACATTTGCTCCCATGGTAGTAGGCACGCTCATCCTTCAAAAGATAAATCAGATAATTTCACAACCTGCCTCTAACCGTTAGTGGTTCTCTACACATTTAGACCAACCCCCAAACTCCTTATGAGTGAGAAGGCAACCCTCGCTTACCTCACTGGCCAGTCCTAGTATTCTCTCTCTTGATTTTTGATCCCTTGGAGATATCATTCCTGTTTCTACTTCTAGGGTTCTAAACTGGCTGCAATTTTCTTTGCTCACATAGTCACATAATGTTCTCCTTTCCATACTTTACCTTCGCTCAACTGTCCCTTCTTCAGAGCAACCTTTCTAACCATCTTATCTAAAAAATGATTCAACTTGCCTTTCTTTATCCTTTGCCCTGGCTTTATTTTCCTTCCTGAACATGCTATCTAAAGCCTGATATTTATTTGTATGCTTATTTTTCTGTCCCCTCCCACAGAATTCAAGTTCCATAAAGACAAGGATTGTGTCCTGTTCATCCACGAGTTAGCACAGAAACTGATATATAAGTGGAGTTAGGACAATTTTTTTAAATAAATAAATTATAAATAGATGAATCAGTGAAATAACGAATTGCATGATAATTCATTCACTCCTCTTATTGGTTAAAAAGAAAAAAATTGTCGGAATGATAGAAGAACTATCTCTTTACCCAGTCTAGTTTCCGGTTCTTTCTGGAAATACACAGCAACACTACACATGTCAGGCTCCTGATCTAGGTCTAGATCTGTGACTAGAAGCAGCCATTTGCTATGATATGGACTACTTTCCACCTAACTTAACAAAACGTTCTAATGTATTCTCTATACTATCAAGATGCCAATGCCCTAGGCAAACTTGGAAGCTACATGTTGGAGATGTTTAGAATATCATCACCTTGTTTCTGGGGTTTAGTATATAAAACAGAGCATACCATTGTCTTTGGACTCCTTTGGACTATTTACCAAAGCAAGGGACAACTTCTTTTGTTTTTGAAGAATCAGACATTTTTCAGTCTAAGTTTGCAACAGTTTGATTAATGAAACTGGTATCATAACTGTCCAATTTCTGCCTGAAGAGATGAATTCCAGACATAGTATTCCTAGATATCAGATGAAGAAGGTAACTATGGTTGCAACATAGAGTGTGAATATTATTATATATTCCTAAGTTTGCAAATGAGCCTTCTGCTAAGTTTCATACGTTCAAAGCTAGTACTGTTCCAACTGAGTCATTTGCTCCAGACATAGGAGAAGGACTCCTATTCCCGGGTTGGAATGTAGGGAGTAACCCCGTTGTTGAGTACAAGTGGTTGAGCACAAATGGAGAGGACCTGGATATCCAACCATGCCAAATCCAAACTTTTTTTTTTTTTAGGATTTTATTTATTTATTTGACAGAGAGAGAGAGATCACAAGTAGGCAGAGAGGCAGGTAGAGAGAGTAAGAAGCAGGCTCACCACCGAGCAGAGAGCCTGATGTGGGGCTCGATCCCAGGACCCTGAGATCATAACCCGAGCTGAAGGCAGAGGCTTAACCCACTGAGCCACCCAGGTGCCCCCAAATCCAAACTTTTAATCAATTTTCCCACTTTTATCTCTATGCATCACACATATCTTCTGAATTATCTTTGACCTTTAAGGTATTTTGGTGGTAAATTAGTCATTTTTCTCTGGGAACTTAAGTGATGGCTTCCTCTGATCCGCTCAGTAATCACTCCTTCTCCTTTCTGACTTAAAAAATAAAAATCTATTTAAATTGTTCATCTGTTCATGTCTACTCTACTATTTCCTTCATCCTTCTAAGAGTGTATCTCTTTTGACCCCTTATTATCACTGTCATTTTAGTGAGGCTTCAGGAGAGTAAGAAGATAATTACATACAGTCAACCTAAGAAGTTACTTAGCCAAATTTAAATATACCCGAGTGGGGCACATGGGTGGCTCAGAGGGTTAATCTTCGGCCCCTGGCTCAGGTCATGAGCTCAGGGTCCTAGGATTGAGCCCCACATCGGGCTCTCTGCTCAGTGGGGAGCCTGCTTCCCTCTCCCCCTCTGCCTGCCTCTCTGCCTACTTGTGATCTCTCTCTGTCAAGTAAATAAATAAAATCTTTAAAAATAAATAAATGAATAAATAAATAAATATACCCAAGCATCTTTTATCCTAAAGCAAAACAAAACAACTTGAAAAAAGAATACTTCACAGGACATTACACCCCTCTTGTGATATTGCTCAATTTCTCTTCTTTCCTTTAGAGCACTGGTTCTCAAATGGGAGCAATTTTGTTCCCAAAGGGATATTGAGCAATGTCTGGAGACATTTTTAATGGTCATGACAGAAAATGCCACAAGCACTTAGTGAGTGGAAACCAGGGATGCTGCTAAATATCCTAGAATGCATAGAACAGCCTTCCCACAACAAACTATTATCTGGCCCAGAATGTCACTAGTCTTGAGGCTGAAAATCCCTGCTTTAGAGCCAACCTTCTCTGAAAATACTATCCATTTTACCTTCCACTCAGATCTCAAGCCAGACTAAGCTGGGTTTTTCCTTCCTTCTCTCCTCTGCCCTTCATCAGCTGGGTTGGTTTTGCTAATAGGGACTGTGCAGGAGATTGGAACAGGTGGAGTATCTGGGCATATCTGCTAACAAATAAAAACAAAAACAACAACAAAAACCCTACAGCCTAAACCTAACAACAACAACAACAACAAAAATCAACCTGATTGAGTCTCCCTAATCCTACCCTATGACAGTCATAAGGTGCCCCAAACCCTACCAGGATCTTGCAGCACAAGAGGCAACAAGGTAAGATACGTAGGGCTGGCTTTCTTGCTTGATGAAAACATCCCTCTCAAACTAAGAGGCACTTAAGTTGTGAAAGTTCATTTTCATATAATCTCATCTGGAGAAATCACAGAAGTCAACTCTCCAGGAGAAGGAGAAATAGATAGGCTGATGTGGTTAGGTGGCGTGGGGTTAGGGGTAAGAAGAAGGCATAATGACACTAATCCCACAAGTCTAGGAACTAAGATCTTATATTAATATAAGCTGTATGAGCTAACTATTTCTTAACCTTCCCAGTCACCATCCCATTGTTAGTCTTATAGGGCTTCCAAGACTGGACCTGACATGATCCCTGTTATAGGCACTTTTCACAATTCATCTGTAGAAGCCCTAATCCGCAATGTGAGTGCAGTCAGGGATAAGGCCTATAAAGAGGTATTAAGATTAAATGAAGACAGACCCTAACCCAGTAGAACTGGTATCCTAATAAGAACAGGAAGGGCATCATATAGATAAAACATCACATGAGACAGGAGATGGTGGTCTAAAAGCCAAGAAGGTTTCTCCTGAAACCAAACCTTCTGACACCTTGTTCTTGTACTTGAAACCTCTAGAACTTTGAGAAATACATTTCTGTGATTTAAACTTCCCAGTCTGGAGTATTCTGTTCTGGTAGTCCTAGAAGACTAAGACAACCTCTAGATTCATGGTGGCTTGGAAAAATATGACTATTTATATACTGTAGCATCCTCTATTAAAAAATAATAAAAATCCTATGTCATTGCATTATTTATAACTGTATTTTAAAAACAGCTTGATGTGTCACAAGCAACAGGAAAAAAATAGAATCAAAGATTCTATAGAATTTTAACAAATATTTTATTGGGAGAAAATGGGAGAATTTAAATAATAATAATAATAAAACTTAAATAGGTATTTATCAGAAAGTAGAATTTTACACAGTAAAACACAGCCAGAGTTTTTAAACGACCATGTAGAGAGATTTACTCCCAATGAGACCAAATGTATAATATAAGCATGTGAGAGGTTTTTCCCTATTATATTTTTGTGGTGTTTTTTTTTTTTTTTGAGGTTATTTCCTATTTCTGTTATTCTTCTCTCAGATGGTTTCCATTTGGTCTATTTACTGAAGTTTCCTAATCCATAGTTTCAAATGTAAGCAATTTTCAGTGAAGCCACTTCAGAGCTCTGTTTTTGGAGTGTTGGAACAATCTTCCTTATTCAAACCAGTATTGCTCTTTCAGATTTTCTAGTCCTTCTCATACATTCTCAAATTCCAAGCAGCACCGCACAAACATACTTGCATTGCTTTCTACCCGTTCATTTGATCTTAATAATTTTGGCCAACATATTCTGTTAGGTTCCCAAATTAATGGGGATGTGATGTCACTTTGCCAAAACGTTTCATTGATGGTCGAGGTATTTCCCATTTCTTTTCTGTTGTTTCACAGATCCTCAGTGTTTTTTCATTAGACTCAAGATGAAAGCATTCATGCTTGAGTTCACATTTCATATTCTGATCTGTCTGCTCTTTCCAAATGCATTTGGCAATTTTGGTTTGTATCAAACTTCAGAGTCCACTGTAATTCCTGTGCAAAGCTTCTGGAAGTGCTTGACTCTATAAAAACAATTTTAGAAGAGCACTGCCATTGCTTAGTCCTTACCAAAGCAGTCGTTCAGGGAAGAGTCCATTTCAGATATGTCTCTAACATGATCAAAATCATCTGCCTTATTAGAAGTCAATTACAGAGCCCCAGAGGTACTCTTATCCTTGTGAGGACAACATGGGGCCCAAATAATGAAATTTTATGTTTAGTCTGTTCTCATGACCGGTTATGTAACCCACTATAAATTAATTGGACTAAGTCCCTAAATCTGAGCCTGCTCTGTTTCTTTTGTGGCCTTTTAGAGAAGAAAAGTAAAACATGTTTGGTAATTTTAATCCAATTCCCATCTGCCTACTGTGGGATAATGCTCTATCAATACTAACTAACATTTTCCTCTCTATTATTCTTTTTTTAAATATTAGTATGTACAAGTTTCCCACACTATTTTAAAACAATTCTACCTCAGTCTTGTCTCTCATCTCTAGATATTTCTTTTACCCTTCTCAAGCCAGGTAAGCTTCTATCATGTCATTTTCCACATGCATTCTTCCCATCAACTTTGGTTTCTTTTCCCTTGTGATTCAAGAATAATTTGCATATGATCACATGTTAAGCCTGCGATTGCATGAGTTTTCACAAATGCATATCCTTGTATTACCCAAACCGCTACCAAAATATACAATTACGTCCTTAGAAAATTCACTCGTATCTCTTCCCAATCCCTCGCCACCGCAGACACCCTCACTTAGGTGAGCTTGTACAGAACTTCACCTCCATGAAATCACACAATAGCTGCTCCTTTGTGGCCAGCAATTTTCACTTCATGTAATGTTTTTGAGGCGCCATCATGCTGTTGCCTCTATCAGTATTTTTCTTCCCTTCCATCACTGATTATTACTCTATTGTGAAATATACCACAGTTTGTCCGTCCTCAGGTGACAGACATGAGGGCTGTTTTCAGTTTAGCCATTATAAATAAAGCTACTATAAACACGTGTTATCACGGCTTTTGTTGATGTTGTTCTTGTATGTGAAAATATGTTTTCATTTCACTTGGAAAATTGTTAGGAGTGACATTATTGCGTAATAAGGAAAAGGTCTATGTCAGACTATATAAGGGACTTCCTAACTTACTTTGCATTAACTATTATGATTTTATAATCCACATAACCCATTTCTACTGCAACATATTAGATGACAGAGTTTGGAAATGCAAAGAACACTCTCTAAGACGTCTTCAAAGGGTTTCTTTATAGCGCTCACCTTTGTGATAAGACTAGTAACTATCCCCAGTTGTCATGTTTAGTGGATCATTTAAAGAACTCATCTTCTTTTAGCTCCATGCATTGTTGATTACTTGTCTGCAGAAATTTTCTCCTTCTTAGGTTTTTGAGATACCTGTTTTCTTTTCCATCTTCAATCTCCTCAAAATTGTTCTCCCTTTATATATCCCTTGAAAGCTTGAATTACACAGGCCCACCCTAATGATCTTCTCTCTCTTTTATCTGGTTATCTCCTGGAAAATCCCAAGCACCACCACGGTTTTCTTTGCCATCTCTATAGGCATGATTCCTGGATCGAAAGATCTTTTGCTGTTTGGGGGCTCTAAAATTATCTTCTTTTCATTATCAACTTGTTATTTTCATGTAGATACAATTCCTATTTGTCCCATAAAGGACATTATTCTCATCTTAATATCTCCTTTATAGCCATAAATGGCTTTTTGCCTCTAATATGTGGAATGCAGTCAATAAAAGAGAACCAACAGTTGGTTGGGTTGTTTGATGATGAAACAAGAATGGATATGTTGTCAGTGACTCTAATGATTCAAAAGATTGCTCTCCTTAACTCTGATTTAGCATTTCTATGTAACTCAAAGGATGCCACTCGATTTCTCATCATTTATTCACTGGCCAGTGAAAACGTGACTCAATTAAACCTCAAAATGAGTAGGTGCGCAAAGGTTGGAGGTAAAAGCAGCCATTGAATAAACTAGTACTTTAGGTAGAAGAGTCCATCTGTACATCTAAGTAATTCTGAGATAAATTCCTAATATCTTTTGGAAAGGGATGGGGCCATTCTCCCATTAATAAAGAGGGGTTGATGAATTTAAGAATCAAAAAAAGCTTTTTGTAAAGAAAGATGCCTCGTCTGTGAGACCGTGTGTGTGCATGTGTCTGTGTGTGGGTAGGTGGGTGTGTATGTGTGGGCCTTAAAATAGATATTATTCCAGTGAAAACCACATTAATACTCTTGCCAAAGTTATTTTTTTAAACTCATCTTCCTTTTCTCATCCAGGTGATGGTTTTGTTTGCTACTTCCAAGCTTTTCATATCCAGTGAGCCAATTTTAACTCTAAAATACTGTTGAATATTTCTTATACACTTTGTTCCCATTCATAAATCCTTATACAACATATTTATCATTCTTTGTAATATTCAAATGAATTCATTATGCCATGAATCCAGGTGCCTTCTTCTGCAATGCCTAACATATACTGCTTATGGAGTAAATTTGTTTTAACATAATCTTTATTATGTGACTACTCTATAAACCCATTTGGCCAACTATTACCACCAAGCTTTGAAGACAGTGTTTTGCAGCCTCAGCAAAACATGCTAGGATTATTTTCATAGCACCTATCCCTCTTTGTCCTCTGTTTCCTCACCAAACATTCACTCATCACTCTCCCACTACCATTTAATTCAGCCATGACTGAAGCACTTTCTCTTCCCAGACACAATATACCCTTTCAGATCACCATGTCTGTGCACACGCTAGACCCCCTGCCCTGCATCACTTTCTCCTCCCTGTGTACTTTGCACCCATGGATTCAGCCTTCATAATTCAGATCAAGCATGAGTAATCATGTGCAGACTTTATTCTGACTGGTACTACAATTCTGAATGTACGATATAAAAACAAAAGTCCTTTTAGTCCTAGTATCTCTTTACAGATAATATAATTAAATTTAGATAAAACTTAATAAACTTTAAAGCATATTCTTCATAATCACTGCTACTGAGGTAAGCAAAATGAATTTATGAGGCATCTTACTTAAGTATGTATAAATAGAAGAATTAAAGAAATTTGCTCCTCTTTCCCCCACAAACATGAAGAGGATTTTTACATGAAGACAGGAGTTACCTAAGACTCAAAATCAGTTTAAATGTAGCCATTTCAAAACTGCAGGTTTGTCTTATAGTTTTAGGGTGTAGCCATTGTGAGGAGTCTCCCTTATTAAAAGCACCATTATCTTTTGGTCTAGGCAGAGACGGACAGGGAAAAGAAAGAGAGAAACTAACTATGGAATAATGCAAAGGACTAATTTTGCTGTGGAGAAGGCAATGTACCAATTATGGTGCAGACAGAAAGATTTTCTTTTTTTCCTTATAGGTTCAGGCCTGACTGTGAACATATGTTCTAAGTACCTGGAAGATAAAAGAGACAAGTTGCTGGTTGGAAGGACATACACATACATCATGTAATGGTAGAAAGGGTATAAAATGGAGAGCTTAAATTCAGTCAAAAGAGTACACCACTGTTTGGATCCCTCAACTGTTACCTCATGGGGGATGTCAAGGTATTTTCTCTATGGTGAAAGAAGAGGTTGTTGCATCTGACCTCCCCTACAACACCCCCCCCCCCCAAAAAAAGTACCATGCTTAGTGGGACCCTTTGGATTTTGAAAGCAGCATAACATATTCTTTATTTGGATGTGTCATCCTGGCTCAATTCCCAGTGATTTGAAAAGTGACTTGTTTGGAGTGGCGCTCAGAAAAAGAGAAGGCTCTAAAACATATCCAAACTTCTGTGAAAGCTGCTTTTGCCACTCACGTGGCTTTTGCCACGTGACCCAGCAGATCCAATGGTGCCTGAAGTGTTGATCGCTGATAGGGATGCTTTCTGGAGCCTTAGGTGACACCCCTACAGGTGCCTTGCTGCAGCAACCCAGAGGATTTTAGAGCAAAGCCCTACAGTCCTCCACATTTTCCAACTGAGATACAGCTGTTGGCCTGCTACTGGCCCTCAGCAGAGACAGAATGCTTGGTTAAGAGCCACTAAGTTACCATTTGACTTATGTACTGGGTACTGCTTTCTGTCCCGCCAAGCCACACAGTTGGGTATGCACAAGACGACTCAGTCGTCAAATGGAAGTGCTATACATGGGATTGGGCACAACTAGGTTCTGAAGGTGCAAGTAAGTTACATGAAATGGCCCAAATGCCCATGGTCACCATCTTGCTATACGGCCTCCTCCCTTCTGGCTTGTACCTCTGCCCTGATGGAGGTGTAAGTCTTCCCTGTGATCAGCTGACAGAGGAAAAGACTCGGGCCTCATTTATGGATGACTTTGCATGATATGTAGACACCACCTGCATAATGTTGGACAGCTGCAGTGAACGCTATAGCTGCTCTCTGGGACAACCCTAACTGACAGGAGCAAAAGGTAATCCTCTCAGTGGGCAGAACTCAGAACAGTATACTTGGTTGCTGACTACTGGGAAGGAGAAATTACCAGACAGGGATTATATACCAATTTGTAGGTTATGGGAAATGGTTTGGCTGAATGGTCTGGGGCTTAGAAGGAACATCCCTGGAAAACTGGTTACAAGGAAATTTGAGGAAGAAGTATGTAGATAGACCTTGCTATATGAGAAAAAAAAATTGTGAAGATATTTGTGTCCTCTGTGAGTGGTAACCAAATGGTGATCTTAGCTGAGGGAAATTTTAATAAGCAAGTAGACAGGATGACCTATTATATTCTAAGGATATCAGCCAGTCTTTCTCAACATCTACTCCTACCATTGCCCAGTCATCTCAAGCAGGCCATGATGGCATGAATTAGAGGTTTATGCATGGGCTCAACAACATGAATTTCAACTTACTAAGGCCAGCCTGTCTACAGCCTCTGCTGAGTGCCCAAACTACCAGGAGCAGAGACCAACACTGCGGCCCTAATATGACACCATTCTCCAGAGTGAGAAACCACCTATCTGGTGACAGGTTGATTACACTAGACTGTTACATTACAGAATGAGAGAGTTTTGGTCTTATCAGAACTGATACTTCCTCTGGATATGGATTTTCCTTCCCCACATGCAAGGCTTCAGCCAAAACTACTACCCATGGATTTAGAGAATGCCTTATCCACCATCATGGTACTCCACACAGCATTGCTTCTGATCAAGTAACTCACTTCATTTATCAATTCATCTGTTGAAGGGGCATCTCAGCAACTTCTACAGTTTGGCCATCATGCACACTGCTACTACACAATGAACATACTGAACATAATAAAAACAAATAAATAAAAAAAACTAAGTTTATAAAAAAGAATTTTAAAAAAGGAACTCACTACATAGTAGGAGAAATCTGGCATTGGCTCATGCTCATGAAATCTATTGGTTTTACCATCCTGAAACAGCTGGCTTAATAAAAAGTTGGAGTAGCCTTTGGAAGACTCAGTTGCAGCAACAGTTACATGATAATACTTTGTAGGATGCAGCAATGTTCTTCAGAAGGCTGCGTATGCTCCAAATCAGAGTCCAACATATGGTGTTGTTTATCCCATAACCGGGATTCATGAGTCCAAGAATCAAGGGGTGAAAATGGAAGTGGCATCTCTCACTAGCACTCCCAGTGACCCACTAACAAAATGTTTGCTTCTTGTTCCCACGACCTTTGCTCTGCTGGTCTAGAGGACAGAGCTCCAAATGGAGGACTGCTTCCACCAGGAGACACAACAATGAGTCTGCTGAACTGGGAACTAAGACTCCTGTCTGGGTACTTTATGTTCCTTGTGCCGCTGAGTCAATGTGCAGGATGGGGTAATCCAGAGCACCATGGGGAAATTGGACTGTGACTCCACAATGAAAGTAAAGAAGAAGCTGTCTGGAACAGAAGAGATCCCTTAGGGTGTTTCTTAATATTACCATGCCCAGTGACTGAGGTTGAAAATTATAATAACTCAGAAAAGAAGAAGAAGAAGGAGGAGGAGGAGGAGGAGGAGGAGGAGGAGGAGGAGGAGGAGGAGAAAAAGAAAAAAGAAGAAAGAAGAAAGAAGAAAGAAGAAGAAGAAGAAGAAGAAGAAGAAGAAATAGAAGAAAGAGAAGAAGGAGGAGGGGGAGGAGGAGGGAGAGGAGGAGCAGAGGGTTGAAGGGGAGGAGGGGGAAGGGGAAAGCAAGCAAGCAAGCAAGCTTTAACAGTTCAGGCCAGGCAGGACTTATTGTTGGCCTAGACCCTTCAGAAATGAAGATTTAGATCATTTTGTTAGGTAAAGAATAACGAAGTAGCTAAAGGGCTTCCTGAAGGCAAAGGAAATGCAGAATGGGTAGTAAAAGAAGGTCTTTATAAATACGAGGTACAACTACATGACCAGGTATAGAAATTAGTACTATAATTGTCAAATCTTCCTTATTTTGTTATGAATATATTATATATATATTAATATAAATGCTTTCTATTAATCATGCATTAGCATAACCAATAATATAGTATATTAATATTATATAATATATAAGGACATATGTAATTAGTATATACTATGGTGGCATATATTAAGCAGATATCTTTGTTTTTCCTCCTTGTTTTATTCCCTTATCATATAACATAAGACACACTTATTTTCGTAATTAAAAATTTACTGATCATATCATGTACTGTCTTGCAATATTTAAGTATTATAAATTTTTCATCATAGTATTTAAATTTGGGGATATTGTAATATTTAAGTTAAGAAGAATAAACTTTGAGAACTTTACCTCCTCTTCTGGGGACAGGGTTAGTGTGTTTTTGGTTGGACATGGGATAGTTGTATCATGTTAGGTGGAATTATGACCTTATCATTGTCTTTACTGGAAATCACATGTGGTTTAAAGATACGTGTATGAGTGCCAAGTTAACAATATGTGGACTTGTAATGGTTCAGACACTGGTTGCCCAGATATTTGGTCAAACATTATTCTGGCTGTGGTTCAAGTGTGTTTCTGGATGCAATTAATCTTTGAATTGGTAGATTGAGTAAAACAGACTGTCCTCCCCAATGTGAATGGGCCTCATACAATCTACTAGAGATCTGAACAGAACAAAAAGCAGGTAAGGGAAAATTTGCTTTCTCTATCTGACAATGTCCCAGGTTTCAAACTGGGACATCGGTCTTCTCCACTTGGACTGGAACTTACACTATCATTTCCGGTTCTCGTGCCTTAGGACTCAGGCAAGAACTATACTACTGGCTCTCCTGGGTCTTTAGCTTACAGATAGCAGCTCATGAGACCACTTAGTCACAATAATGGTGTAAGCTAATTCCTTTGTGTATGGTGTGTGTGTATATATATATATGTGTGTGTGTGTGTGTGTGTGTGTGTGTGTGTGTGTGTGTGTGTGTATGTGTATATATATATATATATATATATATATATATATATATATATATAGGAATCATGTAGACCTCCATAATTGCATGAGCCATTTACATACATATATATGTATACATATATATGTATATATGTATATGTGTCTATACATATGTATTTGTATATATTATTAATTCTGTTTTTCTGGAGAACTCTAATACAGTTGAAAACCTGTGCTTCAGGGACCTGGAAGGTAAAAAGGTGACAAGTAGCTGGTTGGAAGGGCCTGTACATACATCGTGTGAGTGATAGTGTGAGCTCTACATTTTGACATTCTCTCTAAGTCAAAACGGAACACCACTACTCAGATTCATCCTACTGTTGCCACTTGGGAATGCTATCCCAACGTAACAAGATCATATGAACTTGAAGGAATGTCAGCATCCTGAATTTTATGTGGAATTTCCTGATTTATAAACTTTTTTTATTTGATCATTAAAAAATTATATTGGGTTAAAGAAAACATTCTTGCAGTTCAAAAATAGCTTGCTTTTTTGCACTCTGGTTTAGACTGAAGTAGCTCTGAGAATTTGTTTTTATCCATGAGATTTATGTATTTGTTTATGGAGGTGTTACATATAAATGGGAGTCAGTGTGATTTAAACTTGCTAGATACTTAGAAAACAAATGATCCCCAATGACAAACAGGGAAAAAAAAATCTGTCCACTATTACATTTGTTAGAAAAAATACTAATAAACAATGTTAAAAAAAAAGTTAATAAACTTGGTATATTTTCTGTACCAAAAGAATA
>NC_081565.1:77131098-77141938 GCF_022355385.1 Mustela nigripes | reverse complement strand
AAATAAAGCAGGATGTATTCTCTCATTCTAAGAGTGGGAAAAAAAAAAGTATTCATATAAAAAAGATGGAAGTGGTATACTCCTCCTTTTTATTGCCCAGGAGTAGAATGAAAATAATATTTTGGCATTCTCACCTCCTTGCCTGCTTACCTGTCATCCTGCCAATTTTTTACTACATAAAGATTAATGAAAAATAAATCAGTAAAATGCAACCTAGAAGATCTATGTAAGGAATGACTGTAGAAATTGGCACCAGTAGAGGGTTTTAGTGCAAAGAAAGAAAGAAAGAACACTGGAGTTAGGAAGAAAACATTTTTCACTTAAACTAGTCCTGCCCAGGCTTCCGAACAAAAATTTGTGGAGGGAAATTAAATGTTAAATTAAATGGCATTGTTTTGCCAATCTGCCTGTTTTTCATTCTTTTTACTGAATCTCCCGCAAACATACAGCGCTGTATTCTAATGGAAATAGCCATTCAGTTTCTCTCCATCATCCACCCTTCTACCTAGCCATCCAACACGGACTCAGTAAACTACAAGTTTTTTTTTCCATTTTCAATTTAAAGCTTAACTGAAATATGAGAGATAGTTTGTAGAACTTAAATGATTGTTTAAAAGAATGTATGCTAAGAAACCAATTTTGCCACCGCATTTTCATGATGAAACTTTGGGCAGTTTCCTGTCTCCTTAGCAAGATTCCATTGACATCTCAAACTGTATTAAAATACACTGAGCATAATAATCAGTTCTGATATTTTAAATGAGGCTTGCCAAAGTTTACTGAGCATAGTCAAATTTCTAATTAGGTATCCAGTTTATTTTACAGAGGAAGAAAATGTCAATGATAGGGGTAATTTCAAAAATAAATTTATGAGTGATTGAGATCTAAAAGTAAGTTCATTATCCAAATCTCTTTTTTGATTTAATGATCAATTTTCAACATTAAGTAGTGCTGGCATTTGCTTTCTTTGTGTAAACTCTTACACATGTGCTTCTTCAAGCAACCATTGCTGGAATATTTGAGCAGTGACATTTTGTAGCTGTCCATTTGGCAAATAATTGACAGACTATATTGAAAAAAAATGTGTGTTTCCTTTTTGGCTGTTTGTTTGTTTTAATAAGATTTTTGGAGTTGAAAGAGATCTTGTGACTGATTTGGTTCCCACACAAATTTAACAGATGATCAAAAGTTAGCCTCCAAACAAGGGTTTGATTCTACAGGTCACTGAGAATTTTACAGCAGAACCAAGGTTGTACAACACTTAAAAAAAAAAAAAAAATCTATCACACTCAGTTTTCTGTAGAAAATTTAATCCTCTTCAAAGAAAAATAAGGCAGAAGTTTAAAGGTTTTTTTTTCCCTTTTATCCCCCTAATTCTGGTTTGTGGACATGTTTACAATTAATTTGCCCGTTAATTTGTTTTGTTCATTTAATTGTTTATTATTTCTTGGGAGGTTTGGTTTGCTTTTCTCCTCAAGTTTTATAAATGAGGCACAACGAGGAAACCATGAAGCGTTTTCGTCGAAAATGAATTCAGTTGGAAAAATTAGAAAATAAGTTAATGGAAAAATCACCCAATTGGTGGGTAAGGGAACCAGTTCCCAGGTTCACACTGTCACATCCAACCATGCAAGTTGTGTTTGTGGCTTTCCCAACTAAATGAAAGTATTATCATAGACTATCTTGCTCCCTTCCAAGTCACATCTCTCTGATTCTATGAAAACAGATGAGTAACAGCCTTTAAAAACACATTTTATAAAACAAGACTTAGCACCCTTCCAAGGAATAATCTAAGTTTTTTCCTAATTACCAAAGTACAGAAAAATAAAGTCAAGCAATGCTTAATATTAGTAAAAGTTTAGAGTAGGGAAGACATTCTTTTTTAACCATAGTATCTATTCGTTTGGACCCACATTTATAACTTATTCATTGAAATTTGTTAAGCATGAGAATAAATTTTCTTTTTAAGTTTTAAATTCGCAGTAAAAGGAAAGAGCCCATTTAGGCAGACAAGTTCTGCTATTTTATTTCACCAAGCTAGGCACAAAATCCAGAAATTCCAATTAAAAAATGTAACAATGGAAAATAAAATCTGGTTTGAAATATGAATACCAAGCTTCTAGGCAATTGTGATTATTTTTAGTGCTGTTCAACCTGAATTTCAAAGTCATTTAACGGATTTCCCTATTGTGGGAGAAAGGAGAGAGAGAGGGGCACCTGGGTGGCTCAGTGGGTTAAGCCTCTGCCTTGGGCTTTGGTGATGATCCCAGGGTCCTGGGATTGAGACCCGCATCGAGCTCTCTGCTTAGTGGGGAGCCTGCTTCCCTTCCTCTCTCTCTGCTTGTGATCTCTGTCTGTCAAATAAATAAAATCTTTCAAAAAAAAAAAAAAAGGAGAGAGAGAAGAGAAAAGAAAATTATGTAAAAGGAGAGAAAATGCTTAAAATTTGTAGTTTGGCTTTCAGTTATTGTAAGTTATTTTTCTAGTTAGTTATTTTTCTATCCATACTTATTTTTCTATCCATAAAGAAAAAATGTCAGTGATTTAAAATACTAATAAGTAATTATATAAATGATACTTTCTGTTTCAAAATCTTAGTTAATTTTATGAGGCAATGGATAATCTTTCTCCAAATGTAAAGTAGAAATAATATGTAGATTCAGGTAAAAATAATCAAATAATAATAGTAGTATTATAAATTATGGTGGAAAAGCAATTTGAAAAATATTTTAATTTAAATATACAATACCATAATAAAAATGTGTATCATTGAACTAACTTTTAAAGATCTCTTTCTTTCATGAAAGCAGAAATTTTGGCTTTCATGAAGAATGGTTATTTAATAAAAGAACAAGGAAAACCACTATGTATCTGAAATATATGGATAAGGAAAATAACTACAAATAAATTTAAGTTAATCTCAACACTAAAATCTAAATATTTAATGTGTAGGGTTAGGAAAATGCTGTTGAGAATTTTCCACATAATAGTTTTATACCATCGATTTAATATCCAGAAAGAAACAGCATTGCCTACAGCTTGGATTGCTGCCTAAGAAAGAAGAAATGAGCATAATTTTATTCTCCTAGAATCTGAAAACTGTATTTTTTGTTAAAAATTTTACATTTTTCTTTAAGAAATTATTCATGATCTTACATTATGTTTTGCTTTAAAAAATAATTAACCTTAATTATATTTTATTGCTCATCATCAACATTCCAATTACTATTCTTTCACTAAAAAATGACCTCCAAACTCGGCAGTTTAAAATGACAATTTTGTTATGTTCATAGTTTCTTTAGGTCTCTATGATGTCTCGGTCCTCAGTTATAGAGATCCAAAGGTAGGGGTGACTGCACAAGGACATGAATCATCGAAAGGCAGATTCATTCACATCTCTGGCACCTAGAAAGGCATGAATCTAAAACTAGGACAACCACCCAAACCAAAACACCTTTTATGTGGCTTCTCCATATGACTTGTCTTTCTCACAGCACAGAAGTTTAAGGATAGACTTCTTGTATGGTGGCTTAGTACATGTGGGCACACATACACTTACATGTACACACACACACACACACACGGAAGAAGCTGTATTGTCCTCTATTAGTCGGCCTCAGAAATTAACTTCCATTACTCCTACCCTACTTTGTGGAAGAACTATACACCTTCCTATAATCAAAAGGAGAGGTTACAGATGAAGATATCCATATCTTTATCCTATAGGGCTCTATCAACTCAAGATTCCACAGGTATGTGGAAAAAAAAAATAACAAAGATGTCCAGAATATGCGTTATGTGTACTATTCTTTTGGACTGTCAAAATGCATGTTTACATGTTAATCCTTCTGTGAAGGCCCTTAGCATGAATATTGTTTTTGTTTTTGTTTTTTTTTAGTTATGAATTTCTTACATATATTTTTTAAAAATCTATGACATATTTTAGGAACTGCTAGAGTATCTCACTGCATATGAGAAAATCATGCTTTTCATCCTATCTACACCAAAACACAAAATGCTTTGTTGAAATATTTCAAATATTATCTAACAGAACATTTTAATATTTTAGTCCTTCTTGGTTTATTTTTACTTTTTTTTTTTTTTTTTTTTTTTGGTTAGTTGAGAACGGACAGGGTTTAGTTCATTCTTGACCACCCAAGGTTATGAAATCCTGTCACAGATAGTTGTGTAAATTCTTACAAACAAGAAAGATAACTATCTGTTCTGAACTGTTCAACCCAAGAGAAACTGTTGGATCTCTCAAGTATTTTCCAGTTTCATATATCTTGGTGTTAGGAAATTTTAGGAAGATTACATGTTGACACTTAAGATCAAAATATTATAAATTTTCAAATGTATCTTCAATACAATGTTTCTTATTGTTGGCTGCAACAGAATGATGGAAATGTGGGAATTATTGTACTAGTCTTCCTTTATTTTCTCTATCTAGAGGAACATCACTGTCTATATATTCTCTTTTACATCTGAATTTCAAAAAGATGGGAGCAATAGAAATGCATTTATCTTACTACTATCTTCTGCTCTTTATTATCACTGAGACCTGCATGTATGGAAAAATAAAAAGAAATTTGGGCGAGAGGTTTATGGCATTCATGGGGTGGGGAATGAGGGCAGAAAATTATATCCCATAATCTAAGTTTCCATTTTACCTTTGTTGCTAAATTTAATGCCCAATTTTCATCATTCAAATATTTGATAGCATCCTCCTTCACAGACTCCTTTTTAAGCTTACAGATGGCCTGCTCTTTTTTAAAAAGAATTTATTTATTTATTGGAGAGAGAGAGCACATAAGTGAGGGGTGGGGCAGAGGGAGAGGGAAAGGCAGTCTCTCTGCTGAGCAGGGAGCCAGAAGCAGAAGTGGGGCTTCATCCCAGGACCCTGGGATCATGACCTGAGCTAAAGGAAGATACTTAAACACCAGGGCCACTCAGGTGTCCCTAAATGTCCTACTCTTTATTGTAGTTTAATTTCTAAGTACTTTTAGTAGATATAAAAGGTGGAGTAGAGTTAGTACATAAATACAGCAGTGTTCAAAATGTCTATTTTTTAAAAATTCCATATAAATGAAGGTGAGGAACATATTTATTAGAAGGAATTATCTCTGGATATTGCATTTTTGAGCCAGAGCATAGTAAGTAATCCCTTGGGGTATAATGAAGTAGAATCTTTTGCATGAAAAAAAGTTGAAAGGCATATCGTAAGGGCAGATTACGTATAAGGCTTAATGATCTAACCATTACTAGCTAAAGGGTGAAAGCCACACATGGACCTTGCATGAAGAGGGGGAAGTCAAAGAAGGGAAGTTGTCATGCTATGGAGTCATAGGTGATGAGGAGCAAAGAGCAACTCAGCCTGTGGGTAATAGGAAGGGCCCTGGTCATCTTTCCTATGGGGAAAACTGTGGCTCTTAGACGGGCTTCAATAGATAAAAAGAAAGTTACTCTTATTCCAACTCCAAAGTGGTTTTTGTTTTGCTCTCTACCACTCTTTAACTTGTGTTACTGACTGCCTTAATTCTACATAGTCTCTAAACTATAAATGTTTCTATGAACGTAGTAACATATAGGTCTGAATAAGTTTTTTTTTTAAGATTTTATTTATTTCTTTGACAGACAGAGATCATAAGCAGGCAGAGAGGCAGGCAGAGAGAGAGGAGGAAGCAGGCTCCCCGCTGCTCGATCCCAGAACCCTGAGATCATGACCTGAGCCGAAGGCAGAGGCTTTAACCCACTGAGCCATCCAGGCGCCCCAAGGATGGCATCATCTTAAAAATTTCAGTAACATTAAAAAAAAAAAAATCAGTAACATTAATGATTAGATGACATCATCATCTAAATTAGTTCCACTTCTGTTTTCTATGATGCAAACTTAAATCATTTAACCAAATATATAAACATCGAATCTAGATATTTCGCCTCTTCACTTGAAATACGACCTTTAGCAATTCAGTTCTCAGTGACATTGTGATTTCGAAGTTTGCTGAGAGTTTACAACCTGCCATCTTTAATCTAAAGCATTAAAACGCAGCACGTGTTGTAAGTCGAGTGCTCTGTTCTGAGATTTCCTTTATTCATTAACTTCACTGAACTTGAAATGCTTGTAACTTTCACATGGTGTGACTGTAGTCATATTTCACTAAATAGCTTTATTCCTTTTTAAGATAAAACATTTCTTTTTATAGAGAGGGAAGAAATGAAAGATCTTTCCTTAAGTCATGTTAGAATTTATGATAAGGTTTGTGGTAAAAAAAAAAATATCAAAGTAGAGTGCTAAGATTTCTTGTATTTGCTTGGTTAAAAATTTCTTAATGAAAACAAACTTTTTGATATTTTCCAAGGAGAACTAATTTTTGTCTATAGAGCACCAATATTTCTGGATGACAAAAAGAAACTGAAAAAAACATGATGGTTTTCTTATTTAATTTGTGTCTTTGTACACAAACGCGATCCATCACCACAAAATTCTAGAAGTTGTCTTTATAATATGTTGAAGAATTAGTAAATATTGTACTATTCAAATATTTGGAAGCATTTGCTCATAGCATGTCAGATTTTAACTAAAGTTTTTGACATTGTATAACTTCAGAAATAGCACGAATGTGCAGCTTTATAATCTGAGTTTACCTTTTAATAGCATTTTAGAGTTCACAAGTATTTTCACATGTTTGTAGTATTTTGTTCTCTCCAGTATATTTAGAATAGCTATAGATGACTATAAGTTACAACAGGTATTGCTAATGCCGATTAACACATGAAGAGTGAGGTTGAGAAAAAATGAAACCACATATTAAGGGGCAGAGTTAAAACTGGTATTGGCATGTCTTTTCAAATTCAGTGAGTCCAGTAACAGGAAGGTAATGGCAGTCAGTTGTAATGGCGTGCAGAACTAGAAAGGAAACACGACAGTAATAATAGGGAAAGACATTAATAAAGTTTATGTTCTGTGTTTTACAAATCATATTTCATTTCATGCTAATAACAACTTTGTGAAGGAGGAAAAACTTATCACCAATGATCAGATGGCAACTCTAACGTGTTAATTAATTGGCCCAAGGTCATGAAACTCATCATTTTGCTTGTGTGATATATTTTCAATTCTGAACAATCAAAAATAGAGACCCCTTGAAATGTAATAGAGATGCAGTTAAAAGCTACAAGTTTTAAATACTAACCTGTCAATATACCTGAGATTTGAAACCCATACATTTAAAATGGATATTTGAAGTTACAAATATATTCCATATCCTTGAAAGCTGCCATTTTAAAAAAGATTTTATTTATTTATTTGACAGATAGAGTACAAGCAGGGGGATCTGGAGAGGGAGAACCCGGCTCCCACTGAGCAGGGAACCTGATGCAGGACTCGATCCCAGGACCCTAGGATCATGACCCCAGCTGAAGGCAGATGCTTAACCTACTGAGCCCCCCAGGCACCCTAGTAACTGACATTTTTGATAGTCCATGAAATGAAGGAAAAAGGTAAAAATAACATTCTGGAATTTTAGAAAAGGAACAGCAAGAAGAACTGGTTCTCAGTTTTTTCTTAGCCAATTCATATTTAAATTATTCCATTTTCCTCATTAGAAGTTACCACCAAACTCTTCCTGACCTGCCAACCACTCACATCTATTACTTTGTCCTATAAAATTAGAAAAGAGAACAAAAAGAAAGGAGAAAGTTAATATATCCTGTGATATGGGATATTGTTGCTTTGAACATTTTAAGACAGAATTTATGTGGAACCAGATTAATTTTAAGGAACTCCCTGTGGGTTCTGTTTGTTGTTTTGAATTGCTTTAATAGTAAACTTGCATTATTTATGTTTATTAATATTTAGAATGCACTCTGCAAGGATGATTTTCATCTGAGTTATAATTAGTCTCAGCTGATGAATGCAATAAAATGATTATAAACAACTTTGTGAGATCATTATCAGTGTCGTGGGAGAAAATGTTAAAACACTACTCTAACATTTTACCTTCAAAGATCCATTGAAATGAGCTTCAACCCATTTAAAATCTTACATAGATCATATTGAATTTATTTTCTTTCTCATAAAGTTATTGAACTTCACATACTGGTTCAGTCCTCCAAACTCCAACTCACATTTCTTCTCTCTAAAAATCTTCAAGCATTGTGTGTGATAAAAAAAAAAAAATGTCACATAAGTATCATGTATAAACTTGTCATACAGAGAAAACAATTACTGGCCTTAATTGGGACTTAACAATAATTTGCATGTTGGTGTGGTATAGGTATGGCATATGCCCTTTACATAGTTAATATTTTATATACACTATCCTACAATATCCACTGTTTTTACTAACTAAATAATACAGATACAACATAGAGAAATTAACCACTTCATCATGATACCTTTATGTGGTTTTTTTTTTTTAAAGATTTTTATTTATTTATTTGACAGAGATCACAAGTAGGCAGAGAGGCAGGCAGAGAGAGAGGAAGGGAAGTAGGCTCCCTACAGAGCAGAGAGCCGGATGCGGGGCTCCATCCCAGAACCCCGGGATCATGACCTGAGCCGAAGGCAGAGGCTTAACCCACTGAGCCACCCAGGTGCCCCCCTTTATGTGGTATTTTTAATTTGTCAATATAATGAATAAGAGTATAATAATAACAACAATATTAATAATAACAAATAATAGGCTTGCGTGAATATTTCTTCTGCCTAGAGGAATATGAGGGTTTTTTTTTTAAGATTTTATTTATTTATCAGAGAGAGAGAGAGGGAGAGAGCGAGCACAGGCAGACAGAATGGCAGGCAGAGGCAGAGGGAGAAGCAGGCTCCCTGCCGAGCAAAGAGCCCGATGTGGGACTCGATCCCAGGACGCTGGCATCATGACCTGAGCCGAAGGCAGCAGCCACCCAACCAACTGAGCCACCCAGGCATCCCTGGAATATGAGTTTTGAATCAAAGCTTACATACAATATTTAGTCTTTCATATATATATTGTAAATTTACAGTCCAGTGAAGTCTTCTCTATTTACATGATTACTAGTATTTGAGAGTACCTTCTTTAAGATTAGGAAATATTGGGGTGCCTGGGTGGCTCAGTGGGTTAAGCTGCTGCCTTCCGCTCAGGTCATGATCTCAGGGTTCTGGGATCGAGTCCCGCATCGGGCTCTCTGCTCGGCAGGGAGCCTGCTTCCTTCTCTCTCTCTCTGCCTGCCTCTCAGTGTACTTGTAATTTCTCTCTGTCAAATAAATAAATAAAATCTTTAAAAAAAAAAAGATTAGGAAATATTATCAGTACAATATTTGCATATTTAGTAAATGTAAGAGTTTTCTATCTTATATTTAATCTATTTTATAATTTATTGATATTATATTTATTTTATTAATATTATATTTAATTTATTTTATAAATTATATTTAATTTATTTTATAAATTTATTTTATAAATTTCTTTAGCTATTGATAAGAATTTTCTTCATATGTCTAATAACCATTTATAGTTTTTCCAAATATTTAAAAAATATATTAGTTGTTATAAATGTTTTCTATTTTCTAATAATAGATTTTCCAGAATTTTATCTAATGTATTCTTGTTGCTGATATTTTTTTAAAAAGCTACATAATGAGGCTGCTTTTTAAGATATTTTATAGCATTATTACATATATTTTTCTACTTCTGTTTCCTTGCTTTTTAAAAGTTTTTATTTAACTGAAAACATAGTCTACATTTTTATTCTTTGTATTAATAAAAAATATGTACATCTTTTGAGTGCACTTTATGAAGGAGTCTTTGAGTTTTGGTAAGTTATTTGTTACATTTTTGTTTCCTAAAACCTGAATAATTTCAGCCAACCACTAGGGTTTAATTGGGGTTATTTCCATTTGGGGGCAATTTCATTATTTTTTGTTGATACATTTCTGTAGCTAAGTAATAATTATGATCAAAATAAATGGCATGCACAATTAGCTCTGTGGAGATTTTTTTTTTAATACAAAATTATATTTTTTTCTCTGAACATTTTCTGGATATTGTGGACCAGTGCAATATCAATAATATAAATAAAATAAAGTTGTACTTTATTTTATTTATATTATTGATTTCCCTATTATGTATTGATTTCCTTCTTGATACATCCACTGTAACACATTCTCCTGTTTTCTCATACTCAGCCAAATCTCTTCATATTTACTTCATAGAAAAGTCCTAGGACTCACCCTTTCTCCCTCCCTTCCTTCCTTCCTTCCTTCCTCTCTCTCTCTTCTATACCCCTTCCTGAGTTGAATGAATCCAGGAGTACTATAGACTCAAATAAAATCAGTATGTATATGATTCCCTTATATCTTTAGCTTTAATCTCTCCATTTAGCTACCCAAATCCAGAACCTGCTAGTTCATTTGATATATATATTCATATGTATTATATATTATCTTATAACTTATATCATATATGCATTATGTATATGATATATATTATAACTATTGTTAAAGAGAAAGCCACAGGGCCAAAGAGCATCACTTAGGCCAAGTCACCAAACCAGGGCTTAACGCCTAATCTAACTGAAGTTTCAACTTCCTCGGAAATGTAGGTTTTAACTGGTCAGTCAAGAATTTTCTCAATAAGAACCAGTCAAGTAATTTATCCCTAGGGCTCTCTCCATTTTCAGAAGGACGATGAGGTAATCTGCATGACAAAGCTTCTGTTCTATCCACTCCCCCTGCCCCAAAGGGGAAATGACCTTGCTTGGAATAATTCACCTCACACCAGTCAGAATGGCTAAAATCAACAAGTCAGGAAATGACAGATGCTGGTGAGGATGCGGAGAAAGGGGAACCCTCCTACACTGT
>NC_081565.1:77068444-77130698 GCF_022355385.1 Mustela nigripes | reverse complement strand
AAGGGGGTGGGATTATGGACATTGGGGAGGGTATGTGCTTTGGTGAGTGCTGTGAAGTGTGTAAACCTGGTGATTCACAGACCTGTACCCCTGGGGATAAAAATATATGTTTATAAAAAATAAAAAATTAAAAAAAAAAAAAAGCTCAATTGCGAATTCCTTTTTTCCCCCTAATAATTATCTTGCCTCACCCTCTTTCCTATAAAACCTTCCATTTTGTATAACTCTTTGAGACTCCCTGCTACTTGCTAGATGGGATGCTGCCTAATTCAGGAATCATTTAATAAAGTCAATTAGATTTCTAAATTTACTTGAATTTTGTTTTTTTATAACTATAGTGTGTGTGTGTGTGTTTGTGTGTGTGACTCCCTCTCCCTTTCCATATCCTTCTTTGTTTTGTGTTCACCCCTCCAGTCCAGTGGTTTTGTTTTGATTGCATTTTTTTATTATGTTATGTTAGTCACCATACAGTATATCACTAGATAATTCATTATTTGCATGTAGCACCCAGTGCTCCATGCAATATGTGCCCTCCTTGATACCCATCATTGGGCTCACCCATCCTCTACCCCCCTCCCCTCTGAAACCCTCAGTTTGATTCCCAGAGTCCATAGTCTTTCATGGTTTGTCTCCCTCTCTGATTTCCCTCCCTTCATTTACTCCTTCCTTCTCCTAATGTCCCCCCTGCTATTCTTTATGTTCCACAAATAAGTGAAACCATATAAACTGTCTTTCTCTGCTTGACTTATTTCACTTAAGTCCCCTGCAGTTCCATCCATGTTGATGTAAAAGCTGGATATTCGCCCTTTATGATCACTAAGTACTATTCCCTTGTATATATGGACCACATCTTCTTTATCCATTTGTCTGTTGAAAGTCATCTCAGCTCCTTCCACAGTCTGGATATTGTGGACATTGGTGCTATGAACATTGGGGAGCATATGGCCCTTCTTTTCACTATATCTTTATTTTTGGGGTAAATACCCAGTAGTTCAATTGCTGGGTCACAGGATAGCTCTATTTTTAAATTTTTGAGGAACTTCCACACTGTTTTTGAAAGTGGTTGCACCAACTTCCATTCCCACCAGCAATGTAAGAGAGTTCCCCTTTCTCCACAAACTCTCCAACATTTGTTATTTCTTGTTTTGTCAATTTTTGCCATTCTAACTTGTGTGAGGTGGTATCTCAATGAGGTTTTTATTTGAATTTCCATGCTGGCTAATGATGATGAACATCTTCTCATGTGTCTATTAGCCATTTGTATGTCTTCTTTGGAGAAGTGTCTGTGTTTTGTTTTGTTTTTGTTTCCAGGACCTATACTGGCCACTCCCTCTCTGGCCACTTCCTAGAATGATTTTGCATAAGGGCTCTTACACCAAAGCCATCTTGAAGATCACAAATTTGGTCAGCAAGTCACTTCCTGTATATCTGGTTGTGTCTTCATTCATTACCTTCTCAGGTCCTGAGCTTTCTGTTAAATTGTAGCACTGGCTAGCAGGGAAAGAGGATGTTGAGCTTATTTCCTGGAGTGGGAAAGTCCTACTCTAGTTCCAAGGGTTGACTCAAGTCTCTCCATCTTGCAGAATACTTGACCTATGTCACAATGCAGAGGTGCATCTCATTCTCAGCCTGCTGTTTCTGGACCAAGAGTTCAGCAGGCCTGTCCCTTCAACCATGTGCAGTGGGGTGTATGTCAGTGTCTCAATCCTTCTGTTCACAAGGCCATGGACATACATGTATATGATGTTTTTGATCCCAGTGTGTTTTGTGATTTCACTTTTTTAAATCCCCTTCTTCATCATCATTAATAACGAGCTTAAGTTGAAATTTAAATAAAGGGGCACCTGGGTGGCTTTTTTGGGAAAGTATTTGACTATTGATTTCAGCTCAGGTCATGATCTCAGGGTTTTTAGATCAAGCCCTGTGTCCAGCTCTGCACTTGGCCATGGAGTCTGCTTAAAATTCTCTCCGTCTTCCCCTTGCCACCTCTCCCTCTCCCAACCTCCTTTAAAAAAAAAAAAAAATTAAATTAGATCAAGATGGCTGATGAGGTCAGATGATTTTGCTGGTTAAAGAACCATAGAATTAAACAAATTATGTGAATTTCAAAATATTACATACAAATGCATAATTCAACATTCAAGGTTTATACTTGAAATATTAGCTGCTCTTTCAGTACCTAACTTACATAAACTTAGTTTTGTTAAAAATGACTCCCCATTTTAAAAAAGACCTCATTTACTTTCATGCTTTGCTTGTGAACACTATGAGGATTTTGTGTTCTGAAGATGCATGGACCACCTTGTGTGGTCACAAGAAAAGTTATATCAGACCTCATCTATGAATTTAACAGAACTGATTTTTGGTTCTGCTACTCTCTTCTACACACTGTGTCACTGTGTTATGACTCCCAATAAGTAGATAAGAGATTTCTTATCTACTTATGACCAGAAAGTCCCTTTTAGTTTGACATTTCACATACTGAAATTACCAAAGTATGTCAGTATGTATATCACTAAGGAAAAAAAAAAAAAAGTTTTGTTTTCCTAATCTGGCAAGGTCAAGCATTCTGACAAATAGATACGCTGATTGTGAAAATGAAGTTTGCTGATACCAAACGCATCATTGCAGAAAGAGATATCTGTGCTTTTCAGGATCTAACAATGAAAAGCCTTAAGGATCTTATTTAGCTTCTTACTATTTAATGGTTACTCAGTATGATTCAGTATGCAATTAACCATGATAGAATTGGTAATGGAGACTGAATGTGACACCAGAAGTACCCTAAACAAGGAGCTTGTGGTTTAATTGTAAAATACGAGATTTTAATAGGGCTAGAAATGACACTACAGAGACAGGATGTCAGCATAGAATCAAAACTGAGCTTTTCCCTTTAAAAAAGTTGTTCTTGCTCTTCAGCCCACGATTGGCATATAGATCAAAGTAATTGAAAGAGAACAACATGTATTTAGGATCATGGCAGAGGCTCAAGAACTGGTTATAGACCGCACAGAATAGTAAATAGAAAATATCCATCCTCTGGCAATGGGTTCAGGAAGAAACAAACTGACTCATATTCAGCCGGTATGACCAAGATAAAAATAGGTGAAAACAAAAGAAATCTGGTAGAGTTAGGGATTGGTTCATCAGTTTCTTTGTTCACCTAATGATTTATTGTCATAGCCTTTTTGCTGTTAATTAGGGTTCATCATACAACTCTGTGCCAATAATGCTGGTCAGATACTATGCACTAGGTACTATGCACCTGATTCAGTGAGATAGTGTGTTTTACAGGGATCAGAACCTATGCCCTTCATTGACCAACGGTTAGCACGGAAATTACACATTCAGTTGATGCTGAGCCTCACAACTTCCAGATCACTGGGTACTTACAAGAGATCTGGAATATAAATTAGCTTTGAAAAATAAACATGATTTCAAGTATTATAACTAAGAAATGGTTATATCTGAAATGCATTAAAAAAAGATTTTTTTCTGCTTTCAAATGACAACATACATGAAAATTATTTAAACTCTACCAACATTCCAATAAATATATCAAGATAAACTTCCTGTCTGAAGACCCACCACCACAGCTCAAAATTATCTTTCTTTCTCTGGATCCTTCCGGACTCTTCTAATTTATTATACATTTTATTAATTTGGCATTTATCTAGCACTGCATTATATTATTAGTTATCCTGGATCTTATCTTTAATTCATTTTTACTATAAGCTTCATTACAACATAGAGTATAGTTTATTTCAACTCATGTCTCTAATACTCAATGTGTATATTCATATGACAAGTGTTAGGTGCTCAGTAAATGGTGCTTAAAGTATATAATATTTCATTAATATTTTATTACACATGAAATTACTTAAACATGATGACTTAATGACTAAAAATATTTCCCCTGTTCATCTGGATAATGTGTGAAATTAAAATTTAAATATATACAGAGCTTTGACATATATGTATTGTCACTTAAAAAGGGTTGTTTCATTTATTTGAAAATGGCAAGGCTCCCAATCCACAAAGACACACTTGAACTTGGTTTTACATTGAGACATTATTTACATAAATCTCAATTTAAAATCCAGAATTTTCTGTGTCTTTAACTTACATTCATTTGGAAATACGAGGGATGGAATATTGCTTGTTCTAACCCAAAATATTGGTTAACTACATCAAAGATATCCAGTGTAGATCACTTAACTAAAAAAACTAGAAGACCTATTTTCTTTAACAAACTGATCTCTAATTCAATTAGTTTCCTAGATCCCTTTCCTCAGATATTCACCTCAGTCCTTTGAAGGAGTAGCATGCCATAATCAGTAACGACAGGAAAATATGTTCTCTCCAACCAAACTCACATCTCCAAGAATTCACCAAGTTTTGAGCAAAGAAGATAAGCTCCAGAAGACAAATATCTCAAGACAAATATCTCAAGGGAGTTTTCTATTTCAATAGGGTCCTTCACTCTCCTACAGTCACTCTTGAATCTGAACTGCCACAAATAAGCTATAGTCCATCCAGTGCTCCCCTCCCCTTTAGATTTCTTGCTCACATATTCACAAAAACCCATTTCCCTGATGTCCATGAGCATCTATCAAACAGACCGACCTCCTCAAAGATTTTATGAAATATGAGCTATAAACCCAAACAATCAGAAATAGACAGCATTTCCCAGCCCTCCCGAAACTCGCTATAACCACATGATTAAGTTCTGGGCCATCGGTAGAAGGAAAGGTGTTTTATGTGTCTTATGGAAAGCATTCCTAGAGATAAGGGCAGAAGTGGAGAGCTGTCTGTCCTTCCTTCATCTTTTTCTTCAAGTTACTGACCAAAATACTGTCTTCATGGGTAAAGCTCTTCAGCCAAGAGTCACATACTGAGAATATGCAGCAAGATAGAAGAAGCTGAGATTTCCTGATAGCGGGAAACTTCTATCTTAAGTTATTGCAACATTAGGCTTTCTGAAATCCACACATGAACTTGACCTGAATAATAAAATTCTGTATTCCCAATGCCAAAACATACTGATTCCTCAAGAAATGCTTGTCTAATAATATTACAATATTTCACTGGGTTAATTGTGCTTTAGTGCCCTTCTCAGGAGTTGGAGTTGCTAACTGAAAATTCTTAATTGTAATTTCACTCTTTTTCCACTTTTTTTTTTTTTTGGAGGGAGAGAGTGTACTTGTGCATGAGCTGGGGAGTTGAGGGAGAAGGGGGGAGGGGCAGAGGGAAAGAGAGAGACAGTATCTTAAGCAGGCTCCATACTCAGCACTGAGCTACACCTGGGCCTCCATCTCACACCCTGAGATCAACACCTGAGCTGAAATCAAGAATCAGACACTTAACTGACTCAGCCACCCAGGCATGCTCCTTCACTTTTTTTATTATCTAGAAAAAACAGCCTGTATCTAGAGAAAACATTCTACTCCCAGGAGAACACTAAGAAAATAAACAGGGTTCATCACTTTTTTCTGATAACAAGCCCTCGTATTTTTTTTTTTAACCTGGAACTTGTTATCATAGAAGGAGAAAATGCCCAGGTATGAAGAAGACAGTCTTGCCACAAGAACAACACAGTTAGTTCATGTTCTTATTCCAATAATTTACCATTAGAACTACCCTCAAGACTTCTCATATTATTAAGGAACTAAAACTAGCTATAAAATTACATATATATATATATATTTTTTTTTATATATATATAAATTATATATAATTATATATTCCAAAAGACTATATATTTATTTCTATATATAGAGAATATATATATTCTAGAAATTATATATATATATTCCAAAAGACTATATATATATTTCTATATATTTTATATATATATATATATATATAATTTGTGGAACATATATCTATATGTATGTACATATTTATATAATATATATATAATTATATATTATATAATATATAATTTATATAATTCAGTTATTCTTCATTGGAAATAGGTGTATGTTAAGTCATTTTGAGGGAATAACCTCATGAATGTCTGGAAGAGCATCCACTTTCCCATGGTTTTTACACAAGTCCAGAAGACACTATCAAACCCTTCCAATGGTGGCATCAATGATTGGTCCCTAATAAAAACATTTTCTCCATTGGGGCTGGGAAGTTTATAATCACTTCTGCTTAGCCTTATAAAAATATTCAAAGGTAGCATCAATCTAAGAAGGAAAGGCATACTAAATACATTATGGCTTTTGAATTCAAGAAAAGCAAACCTTAAAGACCACCTTCAATGTAAATTACAGTGATAGCATTTGATATGTAAACAAATGGATGAGTTTAGATGAATTTAGCTATCCAAGGAAAGTTTACAGGGGCACATCATGAAAAGTCATGTTGTAACCAACACAAAAATATGTTAGAATTTTGTGTTCCATTATGTTAAGACACAGTTGTTTGATTATTTTAAAAAGAGATAAAACAAGCATCATAAACTAAAAACAAACACAGTGTCCTGTACAATCAGACCAAAATAAAATAAAGTAAAATAAAATAAGATAAAATAAAATAAAATAAAATAACCTCAGCAATGTAAGACAATTTACCAGTACTAAAATAAAAGGCCTCCCAAGCTTTGGCCTCCAATGAATGGAATGTTCTTGGCTGTTTTGAAAAAGGGTTTTGGCCACTTTGTTTCTGTTTCTTCTCCACTTCCCCAGGCATGTCAAAGCCCCATAAGCCCCTTAAGCATCTGGCAGGCAGGTTGCCTGAACTGCTTTATCTGGATTTTCTATCACTTCCTGAACTGGTAGATGGGATCTACCTACAACTCCAAAGTTCTATCAGAATAGCTCAGCATTTTCTTGAAAATGTCAAGAGAATAGCTCTTGGCATTATTTTGCCTTTAGGAACCCCATTTTACCTCCCAAGAGATTAGGGGAAAAGGGGATTAAATGAATCCACTCAAGAACAGAGATTCTATAAACAGATTATAAACTAAAACCTAAGAATTCAAGACAAGTACTTTCACTAATTATCCCATACTTTGGGAAGATGCTAATATTTAGACCATGTTTCCTTGATTTGTAAAGGCTATATTTTATTCAAACTTACAAGATTTATAAAATGAGACTAATATTAAATAAAAATACAAAAATATCCAAAAAATAAGAGTTAATTTGACAGCCATCTTTTTAAATTAAGTTCATGACAGAACTGAAAAGGAACAGCCTTTAGAAAAATAATCACTTTTTTTTTTTTCTTAGAGGTTAAAAATGTCCTTTTTCTTCTACTAGTTCCTTTTCCCTTTAGTTGTCATGGGGATGAAGTCTCCAAACCTCAAAAAGGGAGTCTTTTTGGTTTCTAAGTTGAGCCAGATTCTTAGCCTTAGTTTTTCTTTATACCACATCTCCCTTTGGTTCTGTTGGTTCAGACTGTGGCTCTGTTTTCAGTGCTATGGATTTTGTTTGGTTGTTTTAAATCTCTGCTTTTATTAAGCCCTTTTGCTCATTTATTCAACAGGCTCATCATAAGCTCAAATACTCTCTTATAGATTCCTTTCTAGTAATATCTAGCACTACGCCTAATATAAAACAAGCATTAGAAGGAGAGAGAGAGAGAGAGCGTGAGAGAGAGAATTGGCTCACATAATTATAGAGACGAAGAAGTCCCAAGTTCTGCATTTGGCAAGCTGGAAACCCAAGAGAACTGGTGGTATATAAATTCCACATTGAGGGCAGGAAAATACTTAAGTCTCAGCTCAAATAGTCAGACAAGCAAAGTGTTCTCTCATCCTTTTTGCTCTATTTGGAACTTCAGCTGATTAGATGAGGCCCACCTACATTAGGGAGGGCAATCTGCTTTATTTGATATAGGATTCCATCATTAATCTCATCTAGAAACAACCTCACAGACACATCCAGAATAATATTTGACCAAATATCTCAATATCCTATGGCCCACTAAGTTGATACATAAAATAACCATCACCTGACTGTACACATATAATGAGAATACAGTTAACTTAGTTACATAATGCATTTAAGTCAATATTAAATGTTAATAAAAAAGACATCTTTTTTCAAAAATTGTCATCCAAGTTGACTAAAGTGACTAAAATTTCATGATTATGTATTTTCTTCCATTATACACCATCTATGGTTTAAAAAATCTAAATGCCTCTGGATCATAGACATCTGCTTGAAAAACAGATTATACTCTCCTCATTGCCAGCTGCAAGTAGTAATAAAAATAGCATTTGTTGGATGGAAGATACTGTGTTAAGTGTTTTCATGAACCATCTCATTGAAAAATCATTATAATCCAGTGCTTTAAGGTAGGCACTATCACCATCACCATTTTACAGACAAGGAAACTGGAGTTTAGCAATATTAAATGATTCATCTAAGTTTATACAGCAAGTAGGTGATAGAGCTGAGATTTAAACTCAGGATTATTTGATTCCATAGCCCCAGTTCTTAACCTCTCAATTGTACTAACCCTTTGCTAAATTAGTTATGTGGGAGAGCACAGTTCCCTTATCCCACACCAGTCAGAAAGGTTTGTGAACTGAGGGACATTCCCAGATAGCAACAGGTATAAATGGTGTGAAATGCAACTGATATGGCAGTGGGAGTATAACTGAAAAGAAAGAACCATTAGATCAAAAATGTCTCTTGGCCGTGTGCCTTCAAACAAACTTCACTGATTTTCATACATTTTATAATATGTAAAATGGATAAATATTATCTTTATTTAAAATACACTTTCCTAGAATTTAATGATATATCTTAAAAGTAGTTATTATGATAGTTTTCTAAGATAAAATCTGTAAAGCAAGAGCAAGATAACGTGATGATTTGTTTAGAAGAATACAGAAGTGATTTACATACTTCTGTTGTGTGTTAGAAATAAGGATGAAATGGGTCAGAAGGACACAGAAATGGTAGAAACTACTATAGAGTTTTGGCAAATAGTGCTTAAGGGACAGTGAGAGAATTAGCCTTCCTGGAAGTAGAAAGGTTTTCATTAGAGAGAAGGGGAAAATAATGAGGGAAGAGTGAGTAAGGAACAAGTCTTAGAAGGCCTAACCGCTGAGATAAGGCATCTGGTTTCTTCCCATACTTTAGATTACGGGATTCCTCAAAACTTTCTCAACAGGGGTTGGGATATAAAACTGAGGATATTCATATCACAGTGATGTGAAGATTGATTAGATTTTAGAAAGGAGAGTACAGGATGAGTTTCAGACGTGAGGTGAGAAATTAGAGTAAGAATAGTAGCTCTGAGATCAGAAAGTAAGAATCAATAAAGAAAAAAAAACAGTGGGGGAAGGATGAACAGGGTTTGAGTGATCATATATGGAGGAAAAATTGTTCAAACTTTTCCATCTTAGATAACATAAGTAAGTAAAGAGTATTATTAGAAAATATGACCAAAAAATTTGTGTTGGTTTGATGGAGAAAGATATTAAATCCTGGGTTTGAGGCTGTGGTGGGGACACTCTGGAAATGTCCAAAATGGAGGTGAAAAGTTGGATTGTGGGAGTTGGAGGAGAAATTACAATAAGTTTCTTAAACATACAGAAGTGACTCTTGAGGTCAAGGAAATGAATCTGTTGAGAAAAGACAAGAGAGGACACAAAACAAAAATGTAGACATAGCTAAATCATGCTTCTCTTTTGCGTTGCAATGAGTTACATTTTTTGACATGTGGGCAAATGTTCTTCCTAGATGAAGAGCATCTGTCAATTAAAAACCTGTTCTGCAACTACATGTTAGTCCTTTCAAATGAATGCAATGCATTTATTCCAATGTATTAAAAAGAAAGTTGACCTTTGAAAGAAGTCAATATCAAGGCATTTGTTTCAAAGGACTGTTCCTTTTCCCTTAAAGGCAATATTTTTTCAAATTCAATACAAGGCATCATTAAAATGTTGAAAATTAAAGATTTCAAATCAATTTCATAGAAAAAAAGCATCATCTTTCTGTTTTAAAATAGGGGGTGGTTTTAATGTTAGCGTATTTTCATCCTCTTGTAAACTAATCAAAGAACTAGTCAAGGGACTAATCTGAAAATTACTTTGTTATTTATTTTTTTAATTTATTTTTACCAAAACAATCTTTTCTCTGCTTCTGTGTCACAGTAACCCAATATGATTAGCCACTATTTCCAAGGCAAGGAAACAAATATTTCCAGGATGACTTTGTAAATGACAAAATAAAACAATCTTGGAGCTTAGAAGCCTAGTTCATATTACATTACTGGGGATTATGAGTTTAGGAGTAAATGTTTAACTTTTAGGTGGAAAAAAGAAAAACAAAACAAAACACTGTTCTTCAAAATGAAGATCACAACTGAATCAGGAAATCCTGAGAGTCTCATTATTCTCAAAAAGAAACCAGGAACAAAATAGGCAAAAATAAATATTTAATTTATGCCTATAAATATGTTTAAAGTGGTCAACCATGACTCTGCCACAACATAGCAGAAACCAATCAATGACCATTCCAGATCTGGGTGAAAGAACAAGCTGTTCACTTCTTACAGTCTGCACAAAAATCAGGGTTTGCCAAATTTAGGCCTAGTCTCCATGACATTCGGGATTCTACATATTTGAGGAATTCTGACAATTCGACAAACATGGATTGGCCACATATTTATGCAAAGCTCTATCTAAGTTGGAGAGTAAAAAGATAATGTAGACAGGCCTCTTGAGGTATGACAGGGGAAAGAAGATTAGTGTGGACTAAGAACACTATCCACACCCAGTGACTTTCCAGATCCTTCTCAACCCACTTTGCATTAATGCAATCTTTAATTAGAACAGAGTAGGATGAGGAAAGTACTTGCCAGAGTCCAAGTGAGTTCTCCTCACACAATAAAGCCATCAGAATAGAAAAATGACCACATTCCCTAAGGCATTCTATGCAGTGGGTAGAACCAGTATGCTAGGAGCTCAGGCCTCGAAAACGGTTAAGTGGAGTTGTGAGCAGTATGTGGGATGAGGAAATGGTGCAAAGTGGGAGTTTTAACATAAGTAGCATCATGAGAGCAGGACAGGGGTGTGTGTGTGTGTGTGTGTGTGTGTGCGCGCGTGTGTGTGTGTAAGCATGTGTTGGGGTAAAAAAAATCATAGCAGATACTGTAAGTGTAGGAACTTGGAAATATTGTCTATGAGTTTTGTTTGCTTTGTTTTTCATTAAGACTTCATTTCTTTAAAAGATATTTTAAGTTCACAGCAAAATTAAAAGCAAAGCACAGGGATTTCCCTTATACTCCCTGACTCCATTATTGCATATCTTCCTCCATTATCAACATTCCCCATCAGAGGGTACATTTGTTACAAATGATGATTGAAGACGGACACATCATAAGTCCATAGTTGACATTAGGGTTCATTCTTGATGTTCCGCGCTCCATGGGTTTTGAAAAAAATATACAAATGGCATGTGTCCGTCATGATAGTATCATATAGATGATTTTTACTGCTCTAAAAATCCTCTGTGCTCTGCCCATTCATCCCCAAATTCCTGAAAAGTATTGAACTTTTTATTGTTTCCACAGTTTTGTCTTTTCCAGAAAGTCATATAGTTAGAATCATATAATATGCAGCCTTCTCATATTGGCATTTTCACTTAGTAATATGAATTTAAGATTTCTCCATATCTTTTCATACGTTGACAGCTCATTTCTTTTCAGTGCTGAACAGTATTTCAATATCTGGATGTACCACAGTTTATTTATTCATTCACCTACTAAAGAACATCTTGGTTGCTTCCAAGTTTTGGCAATTATGAATAAAGCTGCTATAAATATCTATGTGCAGATTTTTGCGTGGACATAAGTTTTCACCTCCTTTGGGTAAATACCAAGGAGTGCAACTGCTGTATCATATGGCAAGAATACATTTAGTTTCAAAAGAGACCCCCAGACTTTCTCCCTCAGTAAGTACTTGCACAAGAATCCCCTTCTCAGACTCTGAATGATGTTTAAAATACAACCTTCAATCTATTTATGAGAAAACTTCAATAAAATCAAGTAATAAAATTCAAGGACTTTGGTGGAATATCAGACTTGTGTTTCTTTTAAATAAGGCACCTTGCTAATACTTGCCTCAAGACAATCTAATTTTTACTCCGAGACCAAAAGCATTATTCTACCTTACTAATCAGTAGTGGCCATCTTTGTAACTTTTCTGAATTAAAAAAAATATCCCCTTTGGGCGCCTGGGTGGCTCAGTGGGTTAAAAGCCTCTGCCTTCGGGTCAGGTCATGAGCCCAGGGTCCTGGGATCGAGCCTCATATCGGGCTCTCTGTTCAGCGGGGAGCCTGCTTCCTCCTCTCTCTCTGCCTGCTGCTCTGCTTACTTGTGATCTCTATCTGTCAAATAAATAAATAAAATCTTTTTAAAAAAAATATCCCCAAAGTTGCCCTCATTCCTGCCATTGGCCAAAAAAGCTGCCATCCATCGAATGGACTCAATCCATCACTTCTATGTCCAGGTGACACTCCTTGTTTTCTCAACAGAAACATCAAAGGAGGAAGCATAATAAGTATAGAGAATTGTAAATAAATGTATCATTTTTCCCCCTTTGGTCTTCCACAGCAGTATTATTGTCTTTGTGGAGTTGACTAAAAATTAAAAGAAAATAAATAATTTAAAAAATCCAAAAAAAAAAAACAAAGATTAGTAAAATACTGTTAATTTGTCAGCTCAGCACAAAAATATATTTCCTGGAACTCCATTTTCCTAGTTAGTGTTGGCTACAAAAGACACTTTAGAAGCACAGAAGTGAAGCAGAAGCCACATTTCTTAAGCTTTGGTTGATGAAAGATCCCAAGCACCATGGCAGCTGTCACTGATCTGTTGCTCCCTTATCTGGTGTGCGGCAGCTTTCAGAACCACACCTTCTCCAGCCCTCCCCAGCTTTCCTTTACGTTCCTCCTGTTCTTAGGATATTTGGTGTTGGTGAAGCATACAAGCTTCTCCTGAAAGTACTCAGGCAACACAGAATTTCACTTACGAAGGTCACAATAGCTACAGCCACTGTGGAGTTCTCAAACTTCCCACAGGAGAGATCCACAATGATTATCTGACAAGGCACCGTTCTCCAAGGGGTAAGGCAGGACCTGGTGGTAAGCTGATTACATCAGGTGCTTGTATCATAGGAAGGGCAGCACATTACTCTCTCTGGAATAGACACCTATTCTGGATAAATACGTGTTTTTCTTGCTAGTTTTCTTGCAAAACCACTGCCCTTAGACTTACTGAATGCCTTAGTCACTGTCATATATTCCATGCAGGATTGCTTCTGATTAAGTAATCTGTGCTCTGACCAAGGAATTGTACATGAAATATGAAGCACAGCAATACTCATAGGATTAACTGAGAGTGCTATGTTGTCCAACACTCTGAAGCAGATGAGCTAAGAGAACAGTGGAATGAACCTTTAAAGATTCAATTAGAGCACCATCTGGGAGTCAATTCCTTGCAAGCCTGAGATAGTGTTCTTTAGGATGTCGGTATCTTCTAAATTAAGGACCACGAGGTGGTCACCACACCGGGGAAGAAACCTCATACAATATGGGTGCTTGCTGAGAGCAAAACAAATGTGGGATGGATAGTGGGGAGAAAAATACACACACACACAAATAATGACCATGACCATAAGCCCAGTTGCAGAAAAAAGGACCATAATGGGTCATCTTATTCCCCCGACATTTAAGAATGTCATCTAATTGGATGACTCTGTGTTGAAAATTCAACAATATTGTTCTCATGGCCTTGAACCTGTTGGGCATTGCTTATTTACTTTGATAGAGGTGGGTAAACTTAAAGAGTTGGTGATTCCAATTTCGGCTGTCCTTCCTCATGTAGTTTCACTTCCTGGGTTAATCAATACATTCCTCTTATACCTGGCGCATAGACATAGTTCCTAGCTGGTGAATTCCTGTTTTTGTTAGAAGACAGAACCAGATGCAGTTTTGTTTCCCCTGGTAAGAATAGCGGCAAATCTTCAGATCCTACTTCAGAGGTGTGTCAGCTCTCCAGCCCTGTGATACTCTTAGAATCCGTGGTTATCAGCTGCCCGCAGTCCACAGGAGACCACACTGGCCCATTACACGGATGATATGCTCTCGTGTGGACTTGCTTAAGAGTAGATACTGTGACTTTAGTAATTTCAGCAAGACAAATGAGTGCCAAAGGGTAGGAAAAAAAATTCGCATAAAGCTTTAAGAACCTACTATTTGGTGAAATGTCCATGTGTCCATTATCTAAGGCCTTGTATTGGTTCTCTACTGCTGTCATAACAGATTCTACACATTTGGTGATTTAAATAAACACAAGCTGATTGTGTTCCTGTTCTGCAGGAAAAATATCCACTACGGCTCTTACAAGACTAAAATGAATGTATCAATGGGCTGCATTCCTTTCTGGATGCTTCTGGGGGGAAATCTCTGATTGGCATTTTTAAAAAGATCTGAAAGAATTCAAGAGCTGAAATATGGACACCTTGGTAAGAACATTTAGGCAATTGGAGAAACAGGTACCAAGGCCATCGAGTAAGAGCATGTTTGTCAGGTCTGAGGACCACTGAAGAGGCCAGTGAGCACAAGGGAGACTGGCAGGAAGTGAGTACGGAGCAGATGGAGAGAAACATGTGCTGACAGGGAATGTAATGTGTCCTTTATATGGGATCTTATTTTGAATGATCCCTAGGAGGGGAGGGTCATTAGAATGATTTCAATAAAGGAATGACATGACCAAATACCATATTCTTATGAGGAAAAAAACAATGAAATAATTATTTATAAAATATATAAGATGAAAAATTGGTACCTGAGAAATAATCCAAGAAATGGCACAGTAGTGTATCAACAGCCTGGATTAGACATCAGGAGACTCTTTCTCTTGGGAATTTTATAATAATTTATTTGCATGACATTGGATTTAATCTATGTAGTGAATAGGATGTGTGTGTGCAATAAAAAAAAAAAATAACCTATTAAAGGAAATCTTCCCCATCTCACCTTAGCCAGGGGTTGAGGTTTCTGACATTTCTTTATATCTTTCCCAACTTAGTTTAAAATTAAATCAAATACATCTGTAGTTGTAATTTGGTGATTCATTTCCAATAGTCCTACACAGGAAGAAGTAGGTAATAACTTTCTCAAATGAACACAATGATTTCTACGGCACTGTCTCTATTCCCTCGGCTTGACTTACCTTCGCACTGAACTAACTTTATCCACAGAAAATCTCCACTGAGAGCAAAACCTCCAAATTCAGAGCCATTTGGAAGCTGATAATTTTCTGTGCATATAAAATCATTTTTTAAAAGAATGTAACAGCAGCCTATTTTTTAGTTTCAAACTGAGATTTTGAGGAGAGTTCGAAAAATCTCCAGTCTAAGACTCTCATTTTGTAAACCTCTGGTGTTTCATCCATAGTTGTTATTTATTTGATTTTGACTGAAAAGTTGGTAAAGGTTTCAATCTCAGGTTACAATAAATCTATATTTTACTGCTGAAAAGTGTATCATTACATAAAGTATAGTCATAATGTGATAAGGCTGTTACTTTAACAAACTAACCAGCTACTAGAAATTCATAGAATAGTGACTTCAAGCTCTTCACTTTCAGATGGTGTCTTTGATGGTAGTGTTTTATTATTCAATACTTTAATATAATTCCATTCTTTGTTGATATAATCCTTTTAATTATAGGACCATCAGCTTTTACAGTATGATTAAAAATATATGTTCAACAGTTATGGTATGATAAATTCCTTCCTAAATACTAAAAACACAAGGTAAATAATATAGATTTAAACATTTACTTAGTATCAGTAACTTTCCAAGGTGCTAATCTATTTAACCAAAAGGCAAAATCCTGGAGGGAGCCACCATTAGCTAGAATTTCCTACTATGTTTAGTAGGACTTACCCTCATCTCTAAAAATAACTACCTGACCATATGATTTCAAAATTAGCAACATTGAGATAACAAAAGAGCTGAGATTCATTTATAAATAGTGAGCAGATACTTTTAGAGAGCACATATGCTATTTTATGGGGAGGAAATTCCTTGTGACAGTTTTCCTCATACTGGAGTCTCTTTGAGCCATGTTTTTGCCATAAGTTTGATAAGGCTACAAGTGTTGGAGCTTTGGATAAACAATCTTTTATTGTCTTTTGAGTTGGCATGTCCTTTGAACTCCATTAAAAATAAATATGGGGAGAAAAGACACTTTATAGCACTATTTATTTTATATCATTATTGCAAAGGATAGCCCTGTACAGAGATGCTGATGGCCAAAATATAAAAGGAGCGTTATAACTTTGGTTACATGTTAGATTCGATGCTTTTCTTTCTTCATTCTTTTTTTAGTGGATTTGAGCACTGACTTTCCAATAATGGTGCTTATTAACATACCAGTATAACAAAATCATCTCCTATGAGGTTTCAGATATTTTAAATCACTGTAATCAATTGTTTATGAAAAAGTAAAGGCCAAACTAACATCACATAATAATAACATCATAGGATCATTTATATTTTCAACTAAAGGTTGTTAGTCATTTTTACTGATTACAAATAAATCTACTATGAACATTCATAGTGATGAGTTTTTCTAGTGTGTGAACAGAAGTTTTCATTACTTTACAATAAATATCCAAGAGTAGTAGTGCTGAATTACATAATAAATACATATTTAGTTTCATGAGAAACTGCCCAGCTTTTTTCCAAAGTGGCTATCCAATCAAAAGGGTCTGTGCTTCAAGACTACCCTGTTTTTAGTCCTCTGGCCCAAGAGACTGGGAGTTTTCTTACTGTTGTTATTTTTGTTTTGATTTTATTACATTTCCTTTGCTCATTGAAATTTCTGAATTGGGGGCTGCTTTAGCACCCAAGCCAAGAAGTACATATTCTCTCTCTGGCATTCTTCACTTGGGCATCCCTAGCCAGTCCGTCTTTTACTCTCCACCTGTTAGAGACTTCTGAGAGTTGTTTTATGTGTGTTGTTCCAATGCAATTTTAGTTGTAATTAGTGGGAGGGGTCTGGTGGAATGTGCTTACTCCACCTTGACTAGAGCTGAAGTCCTCGGTCAAAATCATTTATATTCAATTCCCTTGCATCATGAGAAAAATCATGTATTTTAGAAAGTCAGTTCAGTCATGTTGAAGCCAGTTGTACTGGCTACTCTATACCTCAGTCTGAGAGGGAAACATGTTTCTATGTGAACGTGTGTCCCAACCTCTCACATTACAGGAAGATTCTCTATTAGGAGCGCTAAGCACTGCATGAGTATAACAAGGGCAGAACAAGATTCAGTTTAAGAATGAAAACAAACTTCCACATAGCTGCCTTTTTTCAGCTCTGTGAAAAATCACAATTTAAAATCTCATTTAATTGAACTGAGAAAGTGCCAGCCTCTCCACCCACATGCCCAAAAGCCATTCTGCTCACACTTTCTTGTTTGGAGCACTATACTTTTATCCCCTGCTTTGAAAGAACTCACAGGACATCTGTCAAATAACCCCACAGAAGCTATCCACCAGGGTATCAAAAATATTCTTTAAAAAAATTTCATTCCAAAGCCACAGCATTTTAAAATTAGCATGAGTAACTTACAATGCATCATCATTAATGCCTTTAAGTAGAGTTCAATTTGTCAAATTTTCACATTGCTCCTAATGACTATATATTATTTTGAAACTAGTAATTCATGCATAATGAATGTACAGTACACTAATCTCTTTAAAAAGTATAATTAATCCACTATTTGTTTTTAATAAGGTACTTATTTGATATAATTACTAATATACATAACATATACATGTACACTTATTAAATATGTGTGTGTATATAGTACAGACAAAGTTATTATACTTATTAATTGAGAAATGAGAAAAAATTTGCTTGGGGTTCCTAAAAAAATTCATATTATTTAGAAAAGAAACCTCTATAAATAAAATGCAATGTTTTATCTGGATAAAATATAGAAAAACTGAAATCACTTCATACATCTAGATGTGTGTTTGAGTTCAATTTACCTTACAAGTCATACATCATCATTCAGATGTTAAAGCAGTGTGAGGGATGAGAAATAGTTTGGCTTTTTAAGAGCTGAGGCAAAAATACTTAAGGGAACAAGAGAGAATAGCATTGGTCAAGGATATATTGGTCAGTTATAGACTTTTCCTTGTGTTTATTCTCATATAATATTATGGCTTATAGGGGTTATAAAAAAAGATATTAAAAATCACATGAGGGGCATGTAGGTGGCTTCAGTTGGTTGAGCATCTGACTCTTGATTTTGGCTCAGAACCCTGCATCTGGCTTAAGGGGAGTCTGCTGCAGATTCTCTCCTCTCTGTCTCTTCCTCTGCCCCTCCCACTGATCACATGCTCTCTCTCTAAAATAAATAAATGAATCTTTAACAAAAATATAAATATCACATGAAGCCTTGTTCTAAAGATGTCAATTTACTAATGACATGTAGTTTGCATGTTTGCTTGTTTGAAGCCATAATGAAGCCAACTTGTATTTGAAGTTCATGCTTTACAGTTCATGTTTTCATTTTTATTTTATGTGACAATTATAATGTTGAATTTCTTTTCCAGTAAGGTCTGTTCCATAGGTGGAGCCCTCTCTGACATAGCAAAACAGAAGACTGAAGATCTGGTCCAGTGTAAAAGGAACTCATCTGTGATATCCCAACTAATTTCGATGGATATTTAGCAAGAGAATCTTTGTATGTGACCTTGAAAGTTTTTTTTTTCTTTCTCTAGAAGGGCAACTATTAATAAATGCTCTGAAGCTGGAAGCAGAGACTCTAGAAGCCCATCCATCACTTTGACAATTTTTTTGTGGAATGAGAGGACTGCATGCATGTGGGTACACACACACTTATTTATATACATACTGTGGGTAAATTTTCACTCATGAAAGCAACAATAATTTATAGAAAAATGATTCATGTTTTAATTAGCAAAACACAATTAACAATTATATTTTCCATGTATTTTAAATATTGAGTTAAAATCAGTATAAGGCTAGAGCCCAACCACTGAGACCTTGAGTCAACAATAAAGCAAATCCTCTTGTGGAGAAGTTCAAATAAAGCAATAATGATATGGGAGTGATAAAGCTACTCACTATTTATTTTGGTTCTCTGCCTTCATGGTACTTGAAACTATTGTACATCCCAGATCCTTATAACTCAAACATGGATATATGCATTGCCTTACTAATGGAATTAAGTTGGAAATGACATATGTTGCTTCTAGGCAGAAGCATTTAATTGTTGGTATTGGGCTTTCCTTTCTCTACCTCAACAATCCTAAAGGCGTATGTTGATATGGAAGCGTACTAATAAATTATAACATAGACAGCAGCTGGTTTAGAGAGTCACACAGATTTGTAGAGGATTTTGTGTGAGGTTGAAATAAACCTTTATTATTTTTAAGCCACTGAGATTTTTGGAGTTTCTTGTTACTGAAGCATAACCTATCGTATCCTGACTAAGCCCATTGGCAGTGTGGAAATAAGAGGATTAACATTTATTGAGTGAGTCTAGTGGTTTATAAGAGGCTTTTTGAAAGATTAGTCAATTACTCTTCATAATAATCCATATAGTTGTTGGTATCACCATCACTGTTTTACAAGTGGATTGTCAATACAGCTTTGTCACATGTGCCATTGATTGCTGTGGCACACTCCTCGACTCCAATTCTGATGAGTTCAATCAGTGGACTACATGATAGAGTTTCATAATTTCTAATAAAAAATGATTTCCTATATAACCAAGGGCCACCCTTGTTCCTGTGCATCTCTATCTAGAGGCTGCTCTAAATTTGCAAAAGAATTATCCTATGAGAAACATATACGAGATGCTTATACCTCCACCTTCATATTTTTATTTCTGTTTTTACATGGATTTGTTTCCTACTTAATGTGAGTAAACAAAAAATGTAAATGATTTACAACAACAAATATATCCAAGTAAATCACACTTCTTGGACCTATCCGGCAAAGTTTACCTCATATTTATGTGCAGGGAAGTACGTAAAACTTGTTAGTCACTGACCTCTGGGTTCAGAACAGCTGTTACTAATCCAGATGGCCAATTGCCAGCTTTATGATTGCAGGTAAGCCTTGCAACCATTCTATGCTCTGAATTTTTCATATAAATGCTGATATTGCATAAGATGTGTGAGAGAATAAAATAAGATAATCAATATGAAAAATTTAAAACATAGCTTGACCTGTAAGAAATAGTCAATATTGGATATTATTATATACTATATAAAGAGAAAACAAAAAGACCTTTACATTACACTGACTTTTGAGCACTTTACACTATGTTAACACTATACCAGGTACTATTCCTAAATTACACCATTACACCTTCATGATAATGCTGACACCTCATTGTTCTTACACTCATTCCATTGATGAGGCAATTCACATTTCCAAAATGGTAAGTGGGTTTTAGTTAGCTTGGTCTCAATTCACAGCCTACTTTTTACACAATAGTAGTCTTAGGACTAGTAACCACCATGCAGGGAAGATCAGTGAGATCAAGGACCAGGGTCTCAAGCATATTAATCTGGTTATTGTTAAGGTGAAAAGACAAAACATTAAAAGCCATGATGGGCTAAAAGATATGCACATATGAAGCATGTGAGAGTTCTCAGGAATGAGCTTGCCTCGGACTGGGCAGATGGGTACACAGCGAGGGAATATGGAATTTTAGCAAGCATGGAAAGATAGGTGGAATTCTGAAAAATGCAAAAGTATCCCTGGTTAATGGAACAGCAGGATAAAGGATCTTGCAAAAAAAAAAAAAAAAAAAGTACAGGGACGCCTGGGTGGCTCAGTGGGTTAAAGCCTCTGCCTTCGGCTCAGGTCATGATCCCAGGGTCCTGGGATCGAGTCCCGCGTCAGACTCTCTGCTCGGCAGGGAGCCTGCTTCCTCCTCTCTCTCTCTGCCTGCCTCTCTGCCTACTTGTGATCTCTGTCTGTCAAATAAATAAATAAAAATCTTAAAAAAAAAAAGTACAGGGTGTATTAAAAATAAAGCTAGGAGACTTGAAATCATGAAAGTATTTTCAAAGCAATTATGACTATAATTATTCTCAGTAAATGATGGTATAATTCATATTAGCAATTTCTTACCAAAAAATAAAAGTTCTTTAAAAAGAAGAAATAAAAAATGTCTTCTTCTCTTATATATTTTGTTCCTGTATTTCCTTCCTCATCAAAGTTTTAAGTGCTGTAGGTCATTTGAACCATCATAAAGCAGTTGTGGTATGAGAAGCTATATGTCTTGGTCTTATCACTTTCTCAAATCTAATTTATATATTCATATTTTTTTCAATCATCTGAAAGTTAGGAACTCAGCATGACTACTGGGAATCAAACTGAACACGAAAGGTTGGCAGAGGATTTATCTTGGGGCAATCTGTCCAGACCACAGGTTGAAAGAAAGGAGGAAAAGACCATGATGATTCTTGGAGCCACCATGGGCTGCAAAGTGACATGTTAACATGGTCCAGATGATGAAGATGGGCCAAAGTTAGACCTTGCTACCTTCCCACAATCTAATAATTTTGAAAATAAAGCAATCTAGGAGTTGTTACTTTACAGATTTTTTTTTTTTTTTATCACTACCAGTTTTAGTTATGCTCCCAAGCCACAGCTATTTCCTCTTGCTTTATCTGGTCTCTTGCTTTTATTGGTCCCAAGTTCAATCAAGTGAACTGCTGAAAGTGAAACTCGTGAACTAGCTCATCTGCTGAACAAAGAACTCAAAACAAGCCTAGAGCAGCAAACGGGATTTTAATTGCTTACTTCTATTTCTCCTGGGTCTAGCTCTCTAGGTGACTGTGTGACAAGAGGTCTCACTAAATTCAAAATTGCAGGACAAAATACCCAAGCGCAAATGGTAACCACCCATGACCTTGATTTTCCTATTTGTATGTCTTTCCTTGGTCCAGGTAATGGTACTTAACACAGTCACCTGGAGATATTAAGAGATTATAGACTGCCCTCACTTCAGAGAGCTCTTGAAAGGGCAGGGGGGGAAAAATAATCGCATTATCCTTGCCATTATTAAGCACTTATTGAAAGCCACCAGAGGGCTAGACATTACACTGAGAGTATCCATTTTGCACACATTAGGAAATGCATACGCCTTTTACTTTAGAAACATATTAACACCATTGCTCTTTCTGTCACTTTTACTTTCATTTCCTACAGAATCTTTTGGGACATCTTAGGTAGTAAGAACTCATTTGGATTGTTTCTTGAGAATGACCTTTCATCCTCCTTGTCAGTTTATCTCAGCTGGGAAATATGTCTATTCCCAGAAATGATCTTCCTCCTCAGCCATTTCTATATTGTCAGAAGGGCAAGGATTCAATTCATCCCCATACAGTTTAATGGAAAGAGTAAAAAGTGACAGAGAAGGATAACTGTTTGCAGCATTTGCTTATGCTTGGCCACTAAAGCTCTTAATATTTCAAGGGAGCCATTATGGATTCTACAGTGTACCAGACACTTTTGCATTAAGAATTATTTAATATATACAGTGACCAGTATGGTGGGAAAATGTCCCTATGTTGCAGATGTTGAACTTGAGATGCAAAGAAATTTAGAAACGTTCTCAAGATCTATGCTAACAGTAAACAGTGAGGACATATTTGAACCTCATTCTGTCCAGCATAAAGTGTAGGTGATTTCCAGTTTGCTAACATTGATGGAATACAGGAAAAGGGGGGGGGGAACAACACCTGATTAAAAAGTTCCCCACTTATAATTTTAGCATTAAAAACCATGAACAGGGATGCCTTGGTGGTTCAGTTGGTTAAGTGCCTGGCTCCTGATTTAAGCGCAGGTTATGATCTCTAGGTGAGAGGGGGGTTCTTGTGGGGCTCTGTGCTGGGTGTGGAGCCTGCTTAAGATTCTGTCTCTCCCTGTCCCTCTGCACACCACCCCCCGCAAACACACACACACACACATACAAAACAATGACAAAAAAACCCATAAACAAATAATGTATGGATATGGTTCTGAGTTCCTAAGAGTTGCGTTTGTGTTTATTTCTTGGGATTGGGAGGGAGACAAACCATAAGTGACTCTTAATCCCACAAAACAAACTGAGGGTTGCTGGGGGAGGGGTTTTGGGAGAAGGGGGTGGGATTATGGACATTGGGGAGGGTATGTGCTTTGGTGAGTGCTGTGAAGTGTGTAAACCTGGTGATTCACAGACCTGTACCCCTGGGGATAAAAATATATGTTTATAAAAAAGAAGAAATTAAAAAAAAAAGACTATTGTAATTTTAGGGAACAAGCCAACCATCCTAACATACAGAAAAGAAAAATGGTTATGATTATCTTCACCATTAGAGGTATAGTACTTACTACATCAGAATTCATATAGGCAAAAAGCCTAATCACTTCTGAAGCTTATAAATAAATCATAAAAATTGCAAATATCATGAAATATTAACTTTTTGCACATTTTAATTAACAATAGAATAGCCCAAGACATGGAAGTATAACCAATTCTCTAATATTAGGTATTCGTAAAACTAACATTTTTCACCCTTGTAAAGTATGATTTTTAGTATGTTTCTTAGAGGCGGGGTGAGGTAGGGGGACTTGAGGAAGGTGGTCAAAAGGTACAAACTCATAGCTAGAAGATAAGTCCTAGGATGACTTAGAGCTGACACTACTGTATGATCTGTATGATACATAGGAATGTTAAGTATATGTTCACCACTTATTTTTCTGAAAGCTGAAGGACTTAGGACTAAAAGTTGAAAATTTCTAGAAATAGAATTGTTTCCTCAAAATGTATGCATATTTTTAAGATACATAAAATTCTGCATCTTTGAAGATCTCATATTGTTTACTCTTGAGAATTTTTTTCTTAAAAATTCTTATTTTAAATAACTTCCCTATAATTAGGAGAACTGGATTTTATTTCGGACCCAATTTGATATTCTTACTCTCTTAGTACAACAAATTAATTTTTGTATTGTTACAATGAATATATTTAGTTTTATTTTTATCATCATATTTTACTTGTTACCCTATTTTGTATTTTTACATTTTGGGGGCTTCAGTTTGCCCCCATGTTTTCTATATCATGCATCATAAACTGGTTTCTTATCCTTAAGCTAGTCATTTAAAAGGAATGCAACCTGCTTTAAATTCTAGAAGTAAAGATCTGTAGTTTTAAAGAAAATCACTAGACTAAAATTTCTCTATTTTCATCAATATAAAGGGTAAGAAAACTCCTTTCAACTCTAGCTTATACGAAGTTGGTAATCAAACCACTTTTACTTATTACTTAATCCCAGGCCTACAGTTTTTATTGATACAGCCCATAGCTCCATCTTCATTTTTATTTCATTTCATTATACATCTTAATTTCCAGAAATTAACATCTGTTGTTCTGTAACCTATATGTATGAGTCATGTAGGTTTTATTCCATATTTACATAGTTTTTTCTTCTTCTTTCATAATTTTTCCATACCTTTCATATAATTTCTTCATTTGTGTTTTAATTTGTATTCACTTTTCATGTGAATGAAGTACATTTTAATTATACAGGTGATGTTCTCTGTATATTTAGGACCAATATAATTGACTTTCATAAGTTAAATATTTAGATATTACCCTCTGTTTTGCTCAAGTTTTATAAAATGTTTTCTATAGTTACAAAGTTGTCTTCTTTTTGTTTTTATACTTATTCCATATTTCCCCTGAATGTTTGAAGATTTTTTAATTTATCTGTTAAATTCAAATATATCACTAGGTTGTGTCTTCGCATTTACCACTTGTCTATCTCTTCTCTGTTCTCCATGAACCTAATTTACGTGTGGTTCTATCATTCCACAAATTTTACATTAAAACTAACCACAAACCCATGTCTGTTCAGTGACTTCATTAGGAATCACATTAGATGTGTTGGGTTTGTTTTTGTTATTGGCTATTGTCAGGTCTTATTTTCTCTGACAGCTTTTCTTTCTCTTTCTCTTTCATGTTTGGAAGAATTTCTTGCTTGTTCTGTACTTTCTGATTCAATCTTCTTCAATGCAAACTCTTGATTCCAAGTGATGTCACCCTAATTCTACTATCCTACATCCATTTTTCTATGTTCTTTCTTCATTCTTTTTGATAGCCCCTTTAGTTTTATTCTGTAATTTTACCTCATCTTTTATTTCTCAATATTTTTCTTTAAGTAAACAAAGGGGATGATACAAACTAAAAAACATGGTTTCTACTTAACAAATCCTATTTAAATGTTTATTTTTTCCTTATATTTTGAGTGCTATGTGTGTATTCATATCTCTCATACTGCACTTCCTTCATAGATTCCATTATTTTATATTAATGTAATTCATTGTGAAGTGAGTTGAAGTATCTTTTGGTATTCAATTTGCACCAAAAAAGAAAAAAAAAAAGAGGGGGGAGTAAATCCCTTTGCAGTTCATGTCACTGATCAACTATGTGATACCAGAATTCATATCTCAAATATAAAGCTCAATAGAGCCAGATTATAAGCTTTCAAGTTAGTTTCAAATGGTTCAGTAGCATAAAGGAGAACAGAAATATATGATTACAGATATTCTTTTGAATACTATCCACCAAAGTCTACACCAGAGCCAATGTCTGCAACCAATTTATTTTATTTGTTTAAAGATTTTTATGTATTTATTTGACAGAGAGAGAGAGAGAGATCACAAGTAGGCAGAGAGGCAGGCAGAGAGAGAGAGGAGAAGCAGACTCCCCACCGAGCAGAGAGCCTGATGTGGCACTCGATCCCAGGACCCTGAAATCATGGCCTGAGCTGAAGGCAGAAGCTTAACCCACTGAGCCACCCAGGCGTCCTGCAACTGATTTTTCATCTTGACTTTCAATCAAGTGGGCAAAACCAGGTTCCTTATTTATTATTTTATTGATGAATTAGAAAAGCACCTCTCATGTCAAGAATTGGCTTCATAAAATTCTCTGAAATGTGCACCAGGGTCAAAACAAAGCAATCACTTTGTGTTCATTTTGGCTGTGTCTTCACTTACAATTGCACCTGCAACCAACTACCTTTAAAAGTGGTAGCAAATGGGTGCCTGGGTTCTCAGTCTGTTAAGCATCTGACTCCTAATTTTGTCTCAGATCATGATCTCAGGGTCCTGGGATTGAGCTGCTGAGAACTTCATCTGCTTGTCTCCCTCGTCCTCTGCCCCTCCCCTGGCTCACGCACACACACACGCACGCACACACACACTCTCTCTCTCTTCAAATAAATAAATAAATCTTCAAAAAAACTAATAACATAAATAAATTAACTAAAGTGGTAGCAAATGATATCAAACTAAACAGGTCAATATTTATACAAAATCCTCTTGATTTTTCAATTATTTTTCATTTCACTATTTTTGAAGAAAGTAGAGATGGAGTTTCTTCACTTACCCTACCATCTTTCCAAATGAGTGTTGGGTTGATCAGATGAAAATAACACAAAAGAAACTTCATCTATTTGTGATAACCCACATTGATCAGACTCAATTGTAAGACATGGAATACCCAGGCAAATGATATTTGAAGGAAGGAAAAAACAAAACAAACAAATAACTGAAGGAAGATAATACAGTGTTTTATAAAGGTGTCTGCCCCCTCAGAGGACCAGAATCTGACAGCAATAAGCACATAAGTTTTAGTTTTTAGTGCATCTCTCTGTAACAAATAGTAAGAGAAGTTCTTTACAAAGAAAATAACAAACTCTTTGAAAAGCTCTAAGCCAACATTTATGAAGTTATAATGACAGGTCCTCATGTACATTTCTAATTCTTACTAGTATCTGAACTGATCTTATTTTACTCAGGTTAAAACAAATAAATCCACATACCATAGACACCCTGTCAAGTATTCATTTGCAGTAATTACCCAGGATCCATCTCTGTTCCATTTCTAAACTACTGACGCTTTATTTTTTTTTTTAAGATTTTATTTATTTATTTGACAGAGAGAGATCACAAGCAGGCAGAGAGGCAGGCAGAGAGAGAGGAGGAAGCAGGCTCCCTGCTGAGCAGAGAGCCCGATGCGGGCCTCGATCCCAGGACCCTGAGATCATGATCTGAGCCAAAGGCAGCAGCTTAACCCACTGAGCCACCCAGGCGCCCACTATTGACACTTTATTTCTGTTAACAAGAATGCTGCCCTTTCAAAACAGTAAGGGAAATTCTGGTCAACTCTTTTGTGCTAGGTTATGGGCATGACTGTGACAGTAAAGAATTCTCCTTAGCCTCACTCTGAATCCTTTCTGTGTTCTGCGCAATTCGTTTCCCCCGTTGTGTTCTGCCTGGGGAGTAAGTGCTATATTTAGCAAGATGACTAATTTTTGCTGGTCTCTAGACCAAAAAGATATTCCTTCAGTTCTACTTTTATATCAATTCCTCCCTACCTATGAAGATAACTAAGCACATATAGGAATGCCTAGCAAACTTTTATACCGGCTAAGTATGATAACTAATCCCATTTAGTAAAACATTGACTTTGAAATCATGATGGTTCATACATCCTATTTTTCTAAGAATTACCCCTTTCTACCTAGAATCTGCCTTGATCTGATTGGATTGGAAAAATAACTTCTTCTTTTACCCCTATTCTTCCCGTAAAAGGGAGTTTTCCCAGGAAAGAGATGGGTTTGAGGTGCAACTCGAATCTGTCATTTACCAAATTGCATACATTATGGAACGTACTTAATTTCACTAAGCCTCAATGTCTTTACCTATCAAATAATAAAAAGATAACATCTGGTTTATACATTATTTATAATTGATTGAGATAACATATGTAAGCAAGTTTAGCACAATCTCTGAAACTTATTCTGTATTCAATAAGGTCAGTTTCCTGAAGAACCAGATGTAAACCAAACTAAAATTGGCCCCTGAATTAAAACTATGCATACCCTCTGTAATGAAATACTATTTTCTGGATTCTAAATGCTGGAGATTTAAAAATTTTGAAGCTTCTACCATTTTTGTTGATAAAGTTTGTTGTGAATTTTATCTAAACTTTCTTTATATCAAAAAAACCTTATCATTTAAAGGCAGAATGTGTTGTTAGTATCAAATATTTTGGCATTTACAATTCCTGGCTTATTTATAAATTGGAGATCTATTTATTCACCGATAGCTCAGTGCATATCAACAGTTGGTAAGTGAATACCAATCGCATACATGGTAAATCTGAATTATTTCAAAAGTTAATTTGTGAACTTTTGATCTTAATCCTAAAATCTTGATTTTTCAGAGAGAACTCAGGAAATCCACTGTATTCTAAATACACTATTTGGTTCATAAAAGACAATGAGAGATACCAGCAACTTCTACCCCATGCCAGAAATAATTATAAGATTAACACACTTAATCATCACAGTGAATGTACTTGGTAGAGTCTACTTTAATCCCCAGGTTTTTAGATGATGACACTGAAATAAGAGAAACGGCCCAGAGTCCCACAGTTAGTGATGGAGTTAGGACACTGTACTTCTCACATCAAAATATCTATCCAAATTTCTGAAGAGAAAGTTGGCTTTTGAATATTTGTGTGGGGCCAGATCTGCTGCTTAGGCCATAAGAAACCTGAGTCTTTATATGAATTCCCGACTCATGGAAAGGACTGGAAACTAATACACAAGGTTAGATGAAGGGCTGAATGCAAAATAATCAACTTAGTTTGTCAGCACTTGTGTTAAGTGCCACAGTTGCCACTGAGAGATGGTTAGGCATGAGGCTGGTGCACATACGCTGTGTCTCTATTTGGAATACATCAAGAACTTTGCCTGATTACATAAATAAAAGGAGTAATTGGGCCCATGCCTCATGTGGAAACTCATGTTCCTAGCAATTATTCCCCTTTAGGAAGGTAAGTTTATTTGTCAATGTCTACTTGCTACACCGTTCAAATAAATCTTTTTCTTAAGTGAAAATCTGACTTGCAGTCCCTGACTATCTGAAAAGCATGACCATTCAACCCAGTCTAAGATTTACACCTTAGCTCAAAACACACTGCAGTGCAATATGAAGCCTTAGGTCCTGGCTGACAAAATGCTGATCTTTTACTTGACATTAAAATCAATTATTGTGAAAAGGAGGAGCAATCACCCTATTAAGGAAATTGCTGCTGATTTTATATTCTGTCACATCAAAGTCAACTGAAGATTAATATTCTCATATTTTATTGTTAAAACATTTTAATTTCTTTTAAGTGTGCGTTTCAGGTCGTGAATCCTTGATGAGAATCCTGCTCAGTCGTTCCAATTTGCATATGAAAGCTACAATATTGTGACACTGACCTGTCAGCACCTACTTTACCCTCTTGAAGGTGTTCCTCTGCCAAAAGATCTTTAATGTTGGACTCTAACTGAAGCATTAAGGAAATAAAAAATATATAAATAATATGCCTAATGCTTATTTAAAACCTCTTCCAGATTTTCTGATTTTCTTATTATAGAAAAGAAAAGAAAAGGATATTTTCACTTTCTGGAGTGACTAAAGAAAGCATTCAACTTTGTTGGGCCTAAATTTGTGGATAACGGTTGGACCCTCCCATATGGGATATATTTAAATGCTCTCTGAGCCTGTTGTATTCTTCTGTTTTTATTTTAAGAAAAAGGAATCTCCAGCCAAAAGCGGATTCTGTGCCCTGGCAGAGATTGCACGGGAGGTACTGGGCAGAATAAAACAAAAAAGAACCAAAAGTTCCATTAAAATCTATCTTTTCACGCCCCCCCTCATCTCTGAATTCTTCAAGCCGAAGTGTTATAGAAAAACTCTAATAGCCTAAAAATTAAGAGAATTGATTCAAAGTTTATTCAAGAGACTACACCCCAAGAAAAGCAACTCCCCCCCAGTTATGCTGTCCTGGCTCTTCTACTGAAAGACTGTTGACAAACACCTATTTGTGAGCCTTAAGTATTGGGAGGGCGTGTCTGCTTCTGCATTCCTTTCTTTCCTTCCCTTCTGCCTAGGATAGCTGTGGGAAGTCTTCACATTGCTTATGTTTTCCTCCCTCTGGTGTTCTTTGGGCTTCTCCACTAAGAATTATAGTACTTTGGGGCCAATAGTTTTTTTTTTTTTTCTTTCCTTCCACTTACCTTTATTTTTTTTAATAATTTTTTATTTTTTTAATTAACATATACTGTATTATTAGCCCCAGGGTTACAGGTCTGTGAATCGCCAGGTTTACACACTTTGGGCCAATAGGTTTTTATACAAACAGATACTCTGATATCCATACATGTCTTCATTCATTCTTTCAACAAACTTCTACTATGGTGGTAAAGTCATACAGTAATAAATACTGGGGTCAGACCTCTGAGATTGTGATCATTTATTAGCAATGCAAGCAAGCGCACATTACCTCACCAAGGGAATACCAGCAGCTTGAGCTCAACAAAACATGTTATAAGGATTAAGGGATACTGCATAGGGAAAGTGCCTAGTACAGTGAGTGCCTTTACCACTGCACATGCTCCTCAAATAGTAACTTTAAAAAGAAGAGGAAGACTTCCAGAGAGAATATGAATAAGCTTTAGTCAAAGAAACTACTTGGTTTCTATTTTTACCATTAGCTAAGTGAATTTGGTAAATCTATCTCAGTTGGGTTTTTTTTTTTTTATGTTTTAAGAGATTTTATTTATTTATTTGACAGAGAGAGACACAGCAAGAGAGGGAACAAAGCAGGGTGAATGGGAGAGGGAGAATCAGGCTCCCTACTGAGCAAGGAGCCCAATGTAGGGCTTGACCCCAGGACCCCAGGATCACAACCTGAGGCAAAGGCAGATGCTTAACAACTGAGCCACCCAGGTGCCCCTCAGGTTTATTTTTTAAATGGTCTTAACCATAATATCTACCTCAAAAATAATTGGGATATTTAAGTAGATAAAGACAGATAAATCTCTAGCACAAAGCAGATAAATTTTAGGTTACTGTTACTTAGAACAGAATATGATGGTGACAGACTAAGTGAATAGAAAGTATGTTGTGGGGCCCCAAACAGAGATACACGACAGCCAAGAGCTGGGACAGCACCTCACTGTGCGTGCGAGGAGGAATGTGAAAATGTCCACAGTGACTTAGAGACTGAGAGGAAGAGAGTAACATTAAGTCATCCAGGCCACAGACAAAATAGCACTCCCAAAAGAGATCCCTAAACTTTGGAGAAGACAGAGATTGTGATATTTGGTTCAACTTAATAAAAGATTACTTTGGGTGTGATCCAGTCACAATGATAGATATTGTAAATATAAATATGGAAGCAACTAATTTTCATGAAATATCTTGGAGGTATATATCCTAGAACACTGATTAGAGACATTAATTCTTAAGCAATGGGAGGAGAATAAACACAGCAAAGAGCACGGCTTTTGGCGAATCCCAAAGAAAGAGGTGTTTATAAAATGGACAAGAAAAGAAAGGATGCTGTATGTAGAGAGGGAAAAAAATATGAAAACAAAAGGAAATGGGGATTTCATGGTATTTCAAGGAATTGTTAAGAAAACATACCCTAGGGCACCTGGGTGGCTCAGTGGGTTAAGCCTCTGCCTTTGGCTCGGGTGATGATCCCAGGGTCCTGGGATCGAGCCCCACATAAGGCTCTTTGCTCAGCGGAGAGCCTGCTTCCCTTCCTCTCTCTCTGCCTGCCTCTCTGCCTGCTCGTTACCTGTCTGTAAAATAAATAAATAAAATCTTAAAAAAAATGCAAAGATTTTGGATTCTGTTCTCCACGTAACATGGTCTTTATGCACAGAGATGCCATAATTAGAGTTGTATTTTTTCTCTTTCTTTCTTGAGAGAAAGCAGGGGGGAAGGGCCAGAGAGAGAGGGAGAGAGAGACAGAGTCTTAAGTAGGCTCCATGTCCAGCTTAGAGCCCACACAGGCTTGATCTCATGACTTTGAGATCATAACCTGAGCCAAAATTAAGAGTGAGATACTTAACCAACTGAACATCCACACACTGTAGAACTGTTATTTTCAAAAAGATGATTCTGGGGGCACCTGGGTGGCTCAGCTGATTAAGCAGATGCCTTCGGCTAAGGTCATGATCTCAGGGTCCTTGGATCAAGCCCTACGTCAGGTACTCTGCTTAGCAAGAAGCCTGCTTCTCCCTCTAGCTCTGCCTGCTACTCCCCATGCTTGTGCTCTCTCTCTGTCAAATAAATAAACAAAATCTTAAAAAAAAAAAAAAAGTGATTCTGAGGGTAGTAAATCAGAAAGAGAGGTTTAGGAGAAAGGGAACCCAGAGAAGAGTCATTTGTTTTTTCTTTCTTTATATTTTTAAAGATATTTATTTATTTATTTATTTATTTATTTCAGAGAGAGAGAGAGAGAGAGAGAGAGAGAGAGAGAACAAGCAGGGGGAATAGCAGGGGATGAGGAAGGGGGAAAGAATCTCAAGCAGACTCCATGAGCCTGAACAGAGCCTAAACAGAGCCTGAAGCGGGGCTTGATCTCACCACCCTCAGATCATGACCTGAGCTGTAACCGAGAGTCCAGAGCTTACTGACTGAGCCACCCAGGTGCCCCAAATGTGTCATCTGTTTTTTAAATAAATGTTTATTAACTACCTGCTGAATATGCCAGATGGGTGCTGCGGATTCAACAGTAAACAGTAGGGTCAAGGCCTTGCTCATCTTTTGTCCATGACAACAGAACGATTAAGAATGATGGTGAACTGTTTGCTTTGTTTTGTTTTTAACTTGGGCTTGACAATGTAGAAAAGTGTTTTTCAAACTTTTCAAATGAAATATCCACAATGACTAAGGAAAGTTGATGTATAACCTCAAAGGGATCCCTAGAAGGGATAGATTGGACCCCATAGTAGGCGTTTGTTACTGCTTTTGATGTCCTTGTTAGCGTCATAACATATAGATACATAGAAACTTGAACCACTTTTTTCCCTTTCTATTCTTATTTTTCATTGATGAGAAATAAGAGCCAATCTCTGTCTTTAATTCTTTCATAATACACTCATATACGCTCTTAGTTTTGGCTCCTGGACCTTCTCCGTTTTGCCATAGGTTTGGTTTTCTTTTTTCTGACTTCTTGACCTCACTATCACTGTGGCACCTTTAACTGCTATCATCACCACTGGTAAGATACCACCCTTGCTGATGCAACTAAGTCTTACCATTTTAATTACACAATGATTTGCCTGCTGTCTTTGCGGCCAGAGTCCCTTAGGTAAGATGTGATATTTATGTTCAGAGGAAGCAAGGGGTCCACATAAACAAATCATAATCAAATTTAAAGTTAATTCTTCAGTAATTATGGACAATTTTATCACTTCATTATCTGCATTAACATATTGGTATTATTCATAAGTTTTTAAATGGTGCAAAGGAATATATAGAAAACAAACCCTATCTATTCCTGTTACCCAACACCCAACCTTCAGAGGAGGGAGGTATTCACAGGTCTTCTACTGTCCTTTCAGAATATTTTATGCACTTTGGAGCAACACAATAAAGACTGCTTTACTTTTATAAACTATATTTTGGATTGCTTAGAGTTTGTTCATCGTCTTGCTTTTTTCACAGAATAATGTATCTTGAGGAATGTCTTCATTTTTTTTTTTTTTACAGCTGCATAATGTCTCTTTTATGTGTGCATCATGAATATAACAGTTAAGTTATATTTAGGTACTGCAGTTGAAAAAAATATATGAAAGTTTTATCAATAATCCCTTTTGGGTCCTGAACCTAAAGCAGCTATTTGAGATGACAGCTCGAAAATGAGAAAACTCCACCTTCTCTTGAATACTACCAACTCGACAAGCGGTTGGGCAAGTTTGCTCAGTCAGAGCTTGGAGAGCATCAGGCTTTCACCAATCCAAGTTACTCAAAAAGCTGAATGTGAAAATACCAACACAGGTTTTTATGAAAAGGTATTTTCATAAAAAGGCCTATGTCTTTATGAAAATATAGTTTCTCCCAGAAATGACCACTGACGGCTGTTTATCTTTACAATGTTAAGAACAAATGGTTGATAATAGAAAGTTACAGAATTTAATTTATATCTGGCTTTTTTTCAGTCAGACTTCTGGAGTATCCCCTCTATAACACAATGTGTTCCACTAATGTGTGTACTTAAAAGTGGTTTGTGAATCTGTATTTCTGCTGAAAATGTGATCTACAGAGATTATCAGAAGTAAAATTAGTCTGTATCACACACATGAAGAAAACTAGATAGTTCCACAAACGCTATTTAATTTTAACATACACACTTTTTTTTTTCCTATTCTTCAGCATTGTTTTCCAAGCTAGATATATTAAGGCTTACAGAAATCTCCAAACCTACAAACTCCAAATAGTTGTAACACTGCTAAATATAATACCCATTTTATAGCTCCTAATTTTCTGGGTCTCACAACAGGATAGTATTTTCATTAATTCCTTGCCTCCAGCTTATCTTCAACCATAATTCTATTTTACTTAATTTAACTATATTTAAAAGAGTCCCATTAGCACTAGGGAAAACCTCACACAAACCAAGTCGTTTTTCAGGGTGGCTTACTTCTTAAAAAAAGAAACAAATAAAGGTTCACATGGCTTTTAATGTTAATATTAAATGACTTTAAATCAGAAATTATTTGAATAAATAGAAATTCATTTCTTTTCTGCCAATATTCACAAGCAGATGTTTGTTGTATCCATGCCAACTTGATTAAATGTGGGTTGGGTCAACTAATTCATTTAGTTGAGTCATCACACAAGAGCTCATCAATAAACCATGTTAACATAATCTTCCTAGGTAATTCAGGGAAAATGTTAATTTCCTTTAATCTCCCCACACGTTAATCATTAATATCCCTTACTACCACTCCCACTCAGCAACCAAACTTACGGGCACATGCATACACACACACACACATTCCACTGTGCCTCAGTTAGGTTTTATTGAAGAGTTGTGGATAGAGAAGAGGAGCAAATACAGGGCACTTTCAAATAAATTATATTTGAAAACAAAACCTGTGAACCTGAAAATCTGATAGCCCTTTTCTTTGTCTTGTATACATTCTGTTCCAGTACATGCATGGGAAAAAGTGATATGAGAAAGCAATTCTAGGTTATTTAAATAGCAGATTAAAAAACATAGAGGGGTCACCAGAAACAAACCAGAACAGTAAAAAGGTTGATATATTCTGTGTTTACGTAGGAAGAATTTCAAGGACTTCACTTATCAGGGAAAAAACAAAACAGGTTCTGAGACTATTTCACTCATTTTCCAAATATAGAAATTAACTCCAACAAGTCTGAACAGATAGTCTGGTGGACAGAAAGCACACTAGACCCAGGAGTTCAAGAAGGGATTTAAATGTGGGTGTTAGCATTCAGATATCATCTGAATCTGCTGATCATTTTGATCCTTATTTATGTTTTATTTTGTTTTTAACCAGTTAAGAGTTGGAATAAAATAAAGGTTTTTTTCAAACTGGTGCAAGAGCTCTACTGAGCAGCTAGGTTTGAGAATTCCCACCTTCACAGTGATGCCTACCTCATAGTCTTCTTTTAAATCCCTTTAACATATTTACCTTTAAGTGAGATTTCACCGGAATCAAAAATCTAGTCCAATTAGTGAAAATCGTTAGACTAGAAAAAGCGTCTTTCACTTAAGGACTAAAGAGTCCTGTAGTTCTCTAATCAGGCGAACTCATAGTTACATACAGAGTGACATTTTGATTTACAACTTCGAAAAATTTAAAAGGGAACTACTGAGTGTAGCTGAGGCCAAGGTACCTGGGAACATCAGCCACATTTTTGACAACCCTGTATTCTCCACTTTGTTATCCTAATGGGTCTGTAAAGGGTGAGTCTTTATAAAATGTAGACCAAATCCCCCTTTAAAATCTTCAGAGGGCTACTGATTACTCTTGAGTAAAACTGATACTCCATGGCCAAGATAAAGGACATTCTATGGTCTGGGTCCTGGGGCCTGCCTCTAGCCTTACTATCCAACACACCCTACAAAGGCCCCACTCGCTGACCTCAAGTTATGGCACTTACAGTTCTTGGAACATGTCATGCTTTGTACTCATCTTCAAACCTTTGCACATGTTCATATATACTCACGCTTCTTCCTAAACCACTACCTAAATCTACTACATGGATTCCTCCTTTTTTTTTTTTTTTTTTTTTTTCGGTAAATCAGTGAAGTTTTTACCTTGACCGAGCTAAAGGATTTTATTGCTTTCGGGAATCGCCCTCTGACTCTCCTCTCCACGGGCTGGATCAGAAGTCTCTCAAAGTGGTGCTCATAAAACTTAAATTTAAGTCTGGCACTGTGCTTAGGCTCCTGAGTTGTGATTTTGTTTAAATTGTCTTTCCCCACCACTATGCAGGCAGCTCTTCAAGGAAACAGACCACATATTTTCTCTCTTTCAGGGCCTCCTAGAGAAAATAGTAGGTGATCATGAAATGTTCCCATTACAAAGGAAAGAAGACACAGTTAAGGATTATATATTCTGAAGATAGTAAAACCAACTGGCCAGAGGTGAAATGCTTGTGAGGCTTTTATGTTCACACTGCACCAACTGTAGCAATTTTCAGCTGGGACATAACCTCATAACCTTTACCTGTCAATTCTAAGATGCAGATTTATTTTTAACATTTTAATATTTTTGATGTCTGTTGGTAGTGTTGATAGCCATTGCCTGTCCTTCGGTAAAAATAAAAATGGCTATGCCAAAACTTGCAGATTGAGTGTCAGTGACTTAAAAAAAAACAAACAAAAAAAACCTCAGAGACAACTGTGAAACAATTATTTTATCCCCTAGAAACCAGAGAGTTGCAGGGAAGGGCTGCGGATGGATGAGTTGGAGGGGTCTGTCATTATTGCTGAAGGCTGATCGAAAGGAGCCAACTCCAGGAAACCACAAAACTGGAGTCCTACCTTGAAGACACTTTGATCGCCCTCAAATATTTCGAGAAGCATCTTTTGTGAAATAGGAAACCACAGGCCCACAACAGTGTCACTTAGGCCAAGTCATCAAACCAGGACTTACTGCCTTATTTAATTGCAGTTTCAACCTCCCCCAGAAATGTAAGTCTTAGCTGGTCCGTCAGGAATTTTCTCATCAACACCAATGAGGTAATATATCAAAAGGCCCCTTCCATCCTGCAAAAGGAGATGAGGTAATCCACCTAATAAGACCTCTTGCCCTTCCTTTTAGGAGAAGGTGATTTTTCTGGAACAACCCTTTATTTTCTTTTGTCAACAAACTTCTTACCCCACCCTCCTAGCTCTAAAAACCTTCCACTTCGTACAACTCCTCAGAGCTCCCCTCTGAGGGCATGGGATAGGATGGTATGCTGCCTGACTCATGAATCATTTAATAAAACCAATTGGATCCTCAAATTTACTCAGGAGAATTTTGGTTTTTAACACCTCGATGGGACAGAAGACTACACTGTATGGGGGAAAAGTGGACAGCAGTATTCTCAGTTGAAAAGAGACTTCAAATGTAAGTTAAATACCTTTAACCAATTTATTTTGCTTACATTTTTTATGTATGCTGAAAATACTTATATCTGATTATAAAATGGTTCCTTCAATAAGTTTAAAGTAAAAAATCCTAAATTATAAGAAAATGTTATATCAAATTTAATTAGCTGTGCTTTTTTTCTTTGTTAGCGATATATGAAATAATGGTGGGATTTCCATTCAATGATATTTTAGATTTAATTTTATGGAGTCAATAATGGGGCCAAGCAATGGGTCAAAATCTAAAATTTGGGCACTTCCGCTATTTATGTGATTTAGTTCACAGCTTAGGTTTATTTAAAGTTCTACATTTTGCTAAATTACTTCCCAGTTCCTTTATTTAAACTTAATTATCAGTGAGATTGGATGGCTCATGTGGCTTTTTCTTTTTTCCCCACTCAAAAGGGATTGTGGAGATGACATGCTGCATTTTTACTAAAATCTTAAGTTGTAACATAGAAATAAATATGCCAAAGCGGAGAGTTTGCTTGGCACTAGTATGAAACACAACATGTGCCTTTCAGTTATTAGTATTTCAGATTAATATACCTATCCATACATAAAATTCATTCTATTTATCCAAATCTGCTTTCCTTTTCTCACCACCAACTAACAACCCCCCCCCCCCCCCCACACACACACCTTTTTTCTTTTTTAGGGGCCTTCTAATGCCTTGGTTGTTTGTCTTTCAGCACCAGAGAACTCGCTGGCTGTGAATGGCTGGGGTGGAAATCGTGGTGCGTTTCTCCTAAGCACATGCTGCATGTGGAGAAGCACTCATCCTGGGGAAGGAGATATATTTAATGCATGATTCATACCATTTTTTTTTAAATAAAAAGGAAGTAGATTTCTTTCAAGTATAAAAGAGTTGGGAGGAAATTTTAAAGAAAAACAACATAAATACACGTAAAACTCACTTGGCAAATAGATTTTTAACATGCATATCACTGCTGTCTCCGTCTTTTCATCTTTAGACCTATGTGATTAATAATTCAAAGTTTGCATTAGGATTAATTTTGCTGGAAAGATTTCTAAATAAAGATATGGTAAATAAACATATGGTAAATAAAGATATTTGAGTCCCCCAGTAGTGCACTTTATGATCGGAAGGTAGGGCAAATAAAACGATTGCTAGAATAGCTAAAAAGCATAATCAAGGTTGCAGAAAGTCTTAGGGACTGTGGTGTGCATGCGTGTGTGTGTGTGTGTCTTTAAAGAGGGAAGATAGCCCATCTTCAGTGGGAACCTAATTATCTGAGCTGGCTCCTTGGGGTCACCCGTGGACCAATTTTGCAGTCAGGCAATCCTTTTCTTTCATGAAGACACTGCTTCCCCCCCTTTCCCGCAGCTCCCACTTGGCATCGATGCCACTTTTCCACTTGTATCCACTCACCAACCCCAAACATCTTATTTAGATTTCAGACAAAGAAAGGACTTCATTAAGAGCTTAAGGACGGTCTTTCCATCCTTTTTATTGCATTTCACATCCTGCCTTTCACATCCACTGTTTTTCCTGCTAAAATTTTAATATTTGTTGTGTTTAGGACACATACTGTTTTTATTCTTAGGAAACATTATTTTAATTATTTTGAATATTACAGGAAAGAAACAAATGTCTTCCGATGTTTCTTTTTGAAAAACGCACATGTGCATGTGCACACACGCATGTGTCTCTGTGTGTGTATATGCACATGAATTATGAAATGTATTAAATGCATATCATGGGTTTTTTGAATGATAAAGGAAATAGCAGATCAAAAATGCATAAATGCTATCTTTTGATTTCTATCCTGCAAAAGCAGCTCTCTAAGAGTAAACCTCTTTAAGATGTATAATCTGAGTTAATCTTTATTTACCATTTATTATGTATTAGACACTATTCTAAATCCTTAATATATTAAGTTATCTAGTGTTGACAGTGTATCTATTTATATTCATGGAAACCAAGATGCTGGGAAGCATACAGTTAAAAAGTAGAAATCCTGGGACTTGAACACAGTCTGAGCAGAGCCCTTGCTCTTAATTTACCATACTAAACATTTTAGCTATTCTAGACTAGTCTCTATTGGATCTCAACTTGTTGTTTGGCTTTCATCCAATTACTCCACATCTCTTATTCCAGGTTTTTATACCTGTAAATATAAAAGTTAAACTAGATACTTCCTAAGGATCTTTCTATCTTCCAGCTTTAAAGCCATGTGCCTGAAAAGTTGAGCAGTAGCACCTGTTAAAATTTGACTGCTCAGGAGTTCAGGAAGGGAAACACATACCTCAAGAAAGATATTGTTGTCCAATCACAGGGTTTTCAGATAGGAATTAACCAATGGAATACCTATATTAATATTTATTTATATTATATACATTATTATTTATTTATATTATAATTATATTTACTGTCTTCTCAGGTCCCAGACAGTAACAGATAAAGAAGAATATTACAAATCCCTAAGAATGGTTATTCCAATACGTACCAGAGAGTTAAAACACATTATTAGAAGTTCTATTCCAGGTACAAGAACTAAACACAAGGGGTGACCAGAGGGGTCACTCAATTTTGGGAGGGAGTGGTCAATGTATTTCATTTATTTCCCTTGTTCTGACTTGAGAGTTTGTATTTGGTCTGTGTGACCATACTTTCAACCTCCATTTTTGATGTCTAAACTGTGGTGACTCGAAATCGTGTTTGTTTGAGTAAATTAAACTATACCCAAATGTAACAATCTGCAATTTTATTTCACAAAGAAGAGCTGAACACTCTGTGCATGGGAAACCAATGAGAACATTCTTTCCCTTACATTGTCATAGTTTTCATTGGAAAAAACACACAAGTTTTTGTGTTTCAAACGGGGACCTTAATTTATTACACCTATTGCTGCAAAACCCCAAAAATGCCTGGATCTAATGTATATGTGTGAAAGTAGCATAATTTACCAAATATGGGATCTTAAAATCCTATTGCATTTAGTACTTTTGGTACTAATATATAATTTCTAGGGTAGGTAATATTGGGATTTGAAGTGACAGATTAATGATACCTCTTCTCCAGCCTTCAATTTGTACCAGCTGAGAATAGAATACAGCTCAAGAAGACAGAGGAAAAAATATCAGCATTGGCATTAGTGCAGATTTTAGATAATATAGCTTATATGGATGGAAGATGAGCTGTGGAGGTTACTTTCAGAGATGTTGAAGGAGTCAAGCATCAGATGAGAATATAGCTGAGACAACTTTCACATTTCTTTCAACCATATGATGAGTGATTCTAAGCCCAATATGTTCATATTCATGAATAAATTAGTATGCTTTTTGACACCTGGTAACAAATAAGATAATAAAATAGTACATAATCAGTAAAATTCTACAATTTTCTTTCAGAATAAATGTAACCCCTACCATCAAATAGCTTTCACTTAAGTTGAAGAGAGTAAGATATTAAGCAAGTAATGAAAAATATTAACCTCAGCCAAATGCCTGACATGAGGGACAAGAGGATATTAGTAAAGATAGAAGTGATGGCAGGCTGCAGTAAAGGGAGATGCCTCCTACTGGGTAAGAGTTTCAATCTAAAGCATAGAGGAGGTCTGAGAGGGGAAAAGACTAAGGAAACAAATGTGAAGATATACACAGTGTGTGCCCCATATGTACTTGCTGAATGAGTCAACTGACACTTGTAAAAGAGAGGGCATGATTTAGGCTGGGAAAGAGGACCCATGAGGAGGACAACGAGGAGTGGCCTAGACCATAGGTAAAAACTGACTTAGAAGTTCTTGAATAGCAGGAAGAGAACACCTTCTAATGCTCCTGAATGGGTCTTACCTGAAGAAGCTATTTTAAGAATATTGTTTTACAGGGGAAAATCTAGAGATGCAGAAGCAAGAAAAAAACGATGTAACAGGAATGCAGGGATGAAGTAATGAAGACTTAGAATTGAGGGGCAGTGGGGCACCTGGATGGCTCAGTGGGTTAAAGCCTCCGCCTTCAGCTCAGGTCATGATCCCAGGGTCCTGGGATCAAGCCCCATGTCGGACTCTGCTCAGCAGGGAGCCTGCTTCCCCTCCTCTCTTTCTGCCTGCCTCTCTGCCTACTTGTGATCTCTGTCTGTCAAATAAATAAATAAAATCTTAAAAGAATTGAGGGGCTGCTGGAAGTAGGAAGAAGGGGGAGTCTGAGAGACATTTACAGGGACAGGAGGGCCTGGTAGCGTATGCTTGTAGACTCAGCATTAACTAGAAAGTCCTCATTATGACCTAAATCCAAAGTTCTGGGGGGAAACAGATGATTTATGAATTTATAAGAAAACTAGAGATGCAGTTCTGGATATTTTTCTAGGCTGTGAAACAGGAAATCTTGTTTCAGGTGAGAAAAAAGAGTTTTCTGACCAGGAACAGGGCTTGTTTATTTTCTGATTCTTTTTTATTTCCAACAGTTTCAATAGTACAACAGTAATTACAACCAAACATCCAAAGACAGCCATGCAAGGTGCTCAGGTCCATACTGAAAAGAATCAGATGTTCTAGAATTAACAGAAGATTCCAACTGGCTTTTCAGGATACATGCAAAACTGAGGTACATGTCCTTTGTAAAATGGGGTGTCTACAATTATTCAAAAGATGGTTGGACTCACTGGAGTTAAAAGTGTGAGAAGCAGGGGTACCTGCGTGGCTCAGCTAATTAAGCATCCAACTCTTGATTTCGACTGAGACCATGATCTCAGGGACCTGGGGTCCAGCCTCGTGTTGGGCTCCGCACTCAGTGGAGAGTCTGCTTGAGATTCTCTCCCTTTCCTCTACCCTTCCCCACCCAGCTCTCTCTCTCAAATAAGTTAACTAAATCTTTGACAAAAAAAAGAAAGAAAGAAAAGAAAACCCACAAAACCGTGAGAAGCAATAAGCTGTCTTTTCATTTTAACTTAAATGAAGTAAGTATAAATAGTACCTGATCATGTATAATTTTTTCAAAATATCTCCTTCTCATCCTATGGTTGTATTTATGATACCAACATTTTGTTATTATCACAGGTACCTGACCTAAAGTGTTCATATTGAATCTGATTTTTTAAAAGTCTGTCAAAAATACGTTACTCCCTCCTTTGCTAAACGCAACTTGGTTCTATTTGCAATGGAAAGGTTCTATCTTGCTCTCAGGTAAACTTCACAAGTATGATACAATTCACATTTCTTTTCGGAGACAAAGGGAATGCACTTACACAGCCATCAGCTTTAAAATGAAAAAAATAATGCTGTATTTTTTTTTAAGATTTTATTTATTTACTTGACAGACAGAGATCACAAGTAGGCATAGAGGCAAGCAGAGAGAGAAGAGGAAGCAGGCTTCCCACTGAGCACTGAGCAGAGAGCCCAATGTGGGGCTCGATCCCAGGACCCTGGGATCATGACCTGAGTCAAAGGCAGAGGCTTTAACCCACTGAGCCACCCAGGTGCCCCAATAATGCTGTATTTCAACTCTGTGCAAGTTTGTAACAATATGCTTATGTTATATAGGTCTCTGATTATAGGTTTTATTCATTCATTCATTCATTCATTCATTCGCTCACAATTATCTCAGTAAAGTTTTAAGCACTTCTTTTTCAAATGTGATCTTTTTCAAATGTGATACAAGGTTTTAACATGTGAGCCAAGTGTGCCAAGGATTTTCATCTTTTACTTTTATTAACAAGGGTTAAAACTGGAGGAAAGGGTTTGCAGTGCATATTTCCCTCCATTGTTACATCTGCAAACTGATTAAATTATGTTGATAAGACAGTAGCTCCTGTAAAACCAGCACTGGGCATTCTGCAATAAATGCAAACAAAAGTCTATCAATTTGGTACTTGTCAATTTGCGTTCTTGTAAACAACAACAACAACAAGGGGTAGGAAGAGCAAAGGTGAAAAATCTGCAATTGCAAAATTGTCTTAGTCGGGGTATTCTTCTGCAGCTCATTGGTAAGGTCAGCTGATGCAGGATTTCAAGGCAATTAGAGTAATTCAAACCGCAGAACATCCCCATGGGCTAGTTTGAAGGTACCTTCGAAAGATGCTCTTTTTTTCCCCCTAACCCTGGTTGCTGCCACATCCAGCAGCTGCTTTCTTTTTGACAATTCGTCACTCCTGAAAAATGTTTGCAAGCAGTTTGGATAATTTCCAATTCATTCTTGCAGGAAATGAGGATTTGCTTCCTCACTTGGGATACCTGCTGCTAGGTTTATTCACTAATAAGCATGATAAATGTTTTAGCCTTTGATCAGTGCTAATTTAACAAGTAAGCTCCCCAGAAAAAAAGTCTTTGAGGCTCAGAGGCTCAAGACGGCACATGAGTTGGAAATATGATTGATTGTGTTGCTGTGAGAAATTTCCATAAAAAACTTTTATCACACTGCTATGTTCTGAACAATTAAATCAAAAATGAAAGATAGTTACCCTCCAAAGAAGGACAGAGGCAGCCCAGCAAACTTCACAAGACACTTTTTTTTTTTTTTAAACCAGCTCAGGATAAATTTTCCAGAGAAATATCAGTCTTCTTTTCAAACAAATTCCATCCGCATTACTTTATCTCTTTCTTCATCCTTAACCAACCCATTTCCTTCACACATGATTCTGTTCTCTCCCTCCTTGCCAGACCTATAACTAACACTTTCAATAAGTTATAACATGACATGTATTGTGAAAACTGAACAAATCAGAGGAGAAATAGATATCTGGGAGTTGTGTGCTTAGAAGCCACTGCTGTCAAAAGGACTCAGACAAAAACAAAATAATCCGAGTTGCCATTGATTAGCTGGAGAGCAGTCTACACATCCAATTCACCCAGATGGACACCAAAAGTGAATAGACACAGAAAATGCCAAGTTCTCTTAGTTCCATACCAAATTTTTGAATTGTCTCTAGCATGAGACCATACAAGATTGTTTGAAGGTAAGTAGAGTAACTGTACATATATTCTTTTTTTATTATTATTAATTAATTTATGTTCAGCATAACAGTATTCATTATTTTTTCACCACACCCAGTGCTCCATGCAATCCGTGCCCTCTACAATACCCACCACCTGGGTATTTACCAATTTACCCCAACTCTCTTCTCCTCTCTAACACCCCTTGTCCTCCATGCTATTTGTTATGCTCCACAAATAAGTGAAACCATATGATAATTGACTCTCTCTGTACGTATATTCTAAGTATAAAATTAACATCAATTTGTCAAACGTACTATGAGATATATTTTGGTTCTGGGGTAAAACTCTAAGACCATTCTAGTAATTAAATAATAAGATATTTACTTTATGAATTAGTGAGTTGTTAAAATGTATTAATAGTATAGCACTTTACATTCTAAGGGTCTATGAGTCAAGGATAATATTCATTTATTTATAAGTGGATGCACTATGTAATGTTTTTTATTTTATCATAAATTTGCAATTAAATAATTTGTTTTATAAGATGATTGCTACAGCAAAGGAAACAATCAACAAAATTAAAAGAAAGCCTACAAAATGAAAGAAAGTATTTCCAAATGACATACCTGATAATGTATTAGTATCCAAAATCTATAAAGAAGTTATCAAACTCCACCCTCAAAAAAATAATCTAGTTAAGAAATGGGCAGAAGACATGAACAGACATTTTTTCCAAAGAAGACATATAGATGATTAACAAGCACATGAAAAGATGCTCAACATCACTCATCATCAGGGAAATAGAAATTGAAACCACAATGAGATGTCACCTCACACCTGTCAGAATGGCTAAAATCAACAACACAAGAAACAACAGATGTTGGCGAGCATGCGGAAAAAGGGAAACCCTCTGGAACTGTTGGTGGGAAAGCAAACTGGTGCAGCCACTCTGGAAAACAGTATGGAGATTCTTCAAAGTTAAAAATAGAACTACCCTGGGGCGCCTGGGTGGCTCAGTGGGTTAAGCCCCTGCCTTCGGCTCAGGTCATGATCTCAGGGTCCTGGGATCGAGTCCCACATCGGGCTCTCTGCTCAGCAGGGAGCCTGCTTCCTTCTCTCTCTCTCTCTGCCTGCCTCTCAGTGTACTTGTAATTTCTCTCTGTCAAATAAATAAATAAAATCTTTAAAAAAAAAAATAGAACTACCCTATGACCCAGCAACTGCACTACTAGGTATTTATCCAAAGGATACAAAAATAGTGATTTGAAAAGGCACATGTACCCTGATATTTATAGAAGCATTATCAACACTAGCCAAAGTATGGAAAGAGCCCAAATGTCTACCAACTGATGAATGGATAAAGATGCGGCATATATATGTAGATGTAAATGTATACACACACATATACACAATGGAATATTACTAAACCATCAAAAGGATGAAATTTTGCCATTTGCAATGATATGGATGAAGATGGAGTACATTATGTCAAGCAAAACAAGTCAGAGAAAGACAAATATATGATTTCACTCATCTGTAGAATTTAAGAAACAAAGCAGATGAACATAGGGGAAGAGGTGGGCAGAGGGAAAGACTGGGGTTACCAAACCATAAGAGGCTCTTAACTACAGAGAAAAAACAAGAGTTGATGGAGGAAGGGGGGCAGGGAATGGGCTAGGTAGGTGATGGACAGTACTCAGGAGGGCACTTGTTATCATGAGCAGAGTGTTATATGAAGTGTTGAATTGCTAAGTTCTACACCTAAAACCACTTTTACCATATACGTTAACTGACTAGAATTTAAATAAAAACTTGAAATAAATAATAATAACAATAACAATAATAATATGATATTCTTACAGTCTCTACCACACCAATCATTTGCTTCTAAATAACCAGGTTTCTCATAACTAACACAGAAGAGAGAGCCTGAGACATACCATTGAACCTATCTACTAACCATCACTAACGAAAGAGAGAGGTGAACAAATTAGAAAGAGATATGTTTTAAGTGACAATGTCAGGCCTTGTTATTTTTCGTGTTTTAACCTTATATTCATGCTGGATATATCTGCATATCTATTCAGTGTAAACTGGTGTCTCCTTTCCATTATTTTTTGAAAAATGTACTGAACTTACTAATGTAAATTAACCTGCAGTACATCATTGGAGTTAAAACAACGTGACTTCATAAGAAGTTCCAGGGTCACAAGCATGCTCTACAGGGCCTTGCATCCCTTACATCCCACTTAATAGAGTAGGTGAAGTCCTCAAGTCTAGAGCCCCATGCAGGCTTCTTGCTGTAATAATTGTATATATTGTATTCAATTCAATTGTATATATTGTATATATTATATTCAATTCTTCTAGAGAACTCACAGATTGCTATTTTGTAGCAGCAATGATGTCTGGTTTCATATCCTTTATTATGTGAACTTCTCAATCAAAAATATTTTAAAGATTTATTTATTTATTTATTTGAGAGAGAGGGAAAGAGAGAGGGAGAGAGAGAATCTCAAGCCCTCCACTCCCAGCACAGAGCCCAAAGCCAGGCTCAATCTCATAACCCTGATATCATGACCAGAGCTGAAACCAAGAGTTGAATGCCTAACTGAACCCCCAGATGCCCCACTTCCTAATCAAATTTATGTGTACTAACCAGAAGCTGATAAACTACAACAAAATTAATGAGAGAAAATGATTTCTTTGAGCTATTATGGCAACTTCTATTAATTACCAAATTGTTCTCATGTATGTTGTTTACTGTAACGGATATCAACTTGTGAGTTCTGGAACACATTAAAAACTATTTTCATTGAAACAAACTATATAACTATAATTTTTGTTTACTTAAGAGATTATGCTTTTTAAGAAATTTTTCAGAAATAAATGACCTCAACATGGGAGAAGAGCTCTTTGCTCCAACAGAGCGTAGGTATAGATTGCTCTAGGCAGTATAATATTTTAATTATATTATAATAATATAAAAATTAATTATAATTAATAATAATTATATCTAATTAGATATTAGATGCAATATCAAATATATCGATATTATAATATCTAAAATATTAGATATAATGTATCTAATCTATACAATTAGATATATACCTAATAGTATCTCCTGAAGAAACTGTTGTTTTAGGGACAAGGAAGATAGCTTCTCAACAATTTGGCCTTGAGTCTTAAATGTCAAGCACAAACTGGATTCTCTTGTAGGTTTTTATCTTTTCACTGAAAATAATTTTAATTTGCTGAAAAATTACTATAGTACAAAACACCTGTATTCCCTTTACCTACTCATTTATTATATACATTTTCCTTCATTTGCTTTATGATTCATTCTTTCTCTCTCAAACTGAGTAAATATATAGAATATGTAAAACATAAAAAATACACAAATTAAGATAAAAAATACCTTTCTCAGAGCCCCTTGGGAGTAAAACTGCATATTCCATGGCCCTTACCCCTAAGTATTACAGGGTGTTTCTTAAAAGTAAGGATGTTCTCTTGTAATCTTGTAATTATCACAGCATATATGTTTTTAAATTCAGTAAATGGAAAATTGGCAGGACACTTAATTAATTTATTTTTATTCAATTTTCCAATATTTTATTCCTTTTTTTTTCAATTCACCCAATAGATCTCTTTTTATTTTTCATTTTATTTTATTTTATTTCTTTTCAGTGTCCCAGAATTCATTGTTTATGCACCACACCCAGTGCTCCATTCAATACATGCCCTCCATAATACCCACCACCAAGCTCACCCAACCCCCTCCACGGCCTCTCCTCCAAATCCATCAGTTTGTTTCTCAGAGTCCACAGTCTCCCTCTCCGATTTCTCCCAACTCACTTCTCCTCTCCTTCTCCCAATGTCTTTCCTGTTATTCCTTACACTCCACAAGTAAGTGAAACCATATGATAATTGACTATCTCTGCTTGACTTATTTCACTCAGCATAATCTCTTCCAGTCCCGTCCCTGTTGATACAAAAGTTGGGTATTTATCCTTTCTAATGGAGGCATAATATTCCACTGTGTATATGGACCATATCTTCTTTATCCATTCATCCGTTGAAGGGCATCTTGGTCATTTCCTCAGTTTGGCGACTATGACCATTGCTGCTATGAATATTGGAGTACAGATGGCTCTTATTCTCACCACATCAGTATCTTTGGGGAAAATATCCAGTAGTGCAATTGCAGGGTCATAGAGAAGCTCTATTTTTAATTTCTTAAGGACTCTCCACACTGTTTTCCAAAGTGGCTGCACCAACTTGCATTCCCACCAACAGTGTAAGAGGGGTCCCCTTTCTCCATATCCTCTCCAACACTTGTTTACTGTCCTGTTAATTTTGACCATTCTGACTGGTGTAAGGTGGTATCTCAATGTGGTTTTGATTTGAATCTCCCTGATGGCTAATGATGAACATTTTTTCATGTGTCCGTTAGCCATTGGTGTGTCTTCTTTGAAGAAGTGTATGTTCATGCCTTCTGCCCATTTTTTGACATGATTATCTGTTTTGTTGTGCGTTAAGTTTGAGGAGTTCTTCATAGATCTTGGATATCAGCCCTTTGTCCATAGCATTATTTGCAAATATCTTCTCCCATTCTGTGGGTTGCCTCTTTGTTTTGTTGACTGTTTCCTTTGCTGTGCAGAAGCTTTTGATCTTGATGAAGTCCCAAAAGTTCATTTACTCTTTTGTTTCCTTTTCCTTTGCAGACATATCTTGAAAGAATTTGCTGGGGCCAATATCGAAGATGTTACTGCCTATGTTCTCCTTTAGGATTTTGATAGATTCCTGCCTCATGTTGAGATCTTTCATCCATTTTGAGTTTATCTTTGTGTATGGTGTAAGAGAATGGTTGAGTTTCATTCTTTTACACATAGCTGTCCAATTTCCCCAGCACCATTTATTAAAGAAACTGTCTCTTTTCCACTGTATATTTTTTCCTGCTTTGTTGAAGATTATTTAACCATAGAGTTGAGGGTCCATATCTGGGCTCTCTATTTTGTTCCACTGATCTATGTGTCTGTTTTTGCACCAGTACCATGCTGTCTTGGTGATCACAGCTTTGTAGTAAAGCTTGATATCAGGCAACATGATGCTCCCAGTTTTGTTTTTCTTTTTCAACATTTCCTTAGCAATTCAGGGTCTCTTCTGGTCCCATATAAATTTTAGGATTGTTCGTTCCAGCTCTTTGAAAAATTCTGCTGTAATTTTGATTGGGATGGCAATGAAGGTATAGATTGTTCTAGGCAGTATAGATATTTTAAAAATGTTTATTCTTCCCAATCCATGAGCATGGTCTCCCATCTTTTTGTCTTCTTCAATTTCTCTCATGTGTTCTGTAGTTTCTCGAGTACAGATATTTTACCTCTTTGGTTAGGTTTATTCCCAGGTTATCTTATGGTTCTTGGTGCTATATTAAATGGAATCAATTCTCTAATTTCCCTTTGTATATTTTCATTGTTAGTATATAGGAAAGCAACTGATTACTGTATGTTGATTTTGTATCCTACCACATTACTGAACTGCTGTATGAGTTCTAGTAGTTTGGGGGTGGAGTCTTTGTTAGGTTTTCCATATAAAGTATCATGTCATTTGCGAACAGACAGAGTTTGACTGCCTCATTGCCAGTTTGAATACCTTTTATTTCTCTTTGTTGTCCAATTGTTGTTGCTAGGACTACTAGTACTATGTTGAACAAGACTGTCAAGAGTGGGCATCCTTGTCATGTTCCTGATCTCAAAGTGAAGGATGTCTGCTTTTCTCCATTGAGGATAATATCAGCTGTGGGTTTTTCATAGATAGATTATATGAAGTTGAGGAATGTTCCCTCTATCCCCATACTTAGAATCATTTTAATCATGAATGGATGCTGTATCTTGTCAAATGCTTTTTCTGCATCAATTGAGAGGACGATGTGGTTCTTCTCTCTTGTCTTATTGATTCATTCTATCACATTAATTGCTTTGTGAATGTTGAACCACCCTTGCATCCCATGGATAAATCCCACCTGGTCATGGTAGATAATATTTTTAAGGGACCGTTGGATCCTATTATCTAGGATCTTGTTGAGAATCTTGGCATCTGTATTCATCAGGGATATTGGTCTGAAATTCTCCTTTTGGTGAGGCCTTTGCCTAGTTTGGGGATCAGGGTAATGCTGGCTTCATAAAAAGAGTCTGGAAGTTTACCTTCTATTTATATCTTTTGAAACAGTTTCAGCAGACTAGGTATTATTTCTTCTTTGAATGTTTGGTAGAATTCTCCAAGGAATCTGGCAGGTCCTGGACTCCTGTTTTGGGGGAGTTGTTTTTTTTTTGAAGATTTTATTTATTTTTTTGACAGAAAGAGATTACGCATAGGCAAAGAGGGAGGCAGAGAGAGAGGAGGAAGCAGGTTCCCTGCCAAGCAGAGAGCCTGATGCAGGGATTGATCCCAGGACCCAGAGATCATGACCTGAGCCGAAGGCAGGAGCTCAACCCACTGAGCCACCCAGGAGTCCCTTCGGGAGGTTTTTGATCACTGCTTCAATCTCGTTACTAGATATTGGTCTATTCAGGTTGTAAATTTCTTCTTGATTCAGTTTTGGAAATTTATAGTTTCTAGGAATATATTCATTGCATCTAGGTTGCTTAACTTATTGGCATATAACTGTTGATAATAATTTTTGATGACTCTATTTCCTTGGTGTTAGTCGTGATCTCTCCCTTTTCATTCATAATTTTACTAATTTGGGTCTTCTCTCTTTTCTTTTTGATTAGTTTGGCCAATGAGTTATTTATCTTATTATTTCAGAAAACCAGTTTCTAGTTTCATTGATGTTTTCTACTGTATCACTAGTTTCTATCTCATTGATCTCTGCTCTAATCTTGATTATTTCCCTTCTTGTGTGTGGGGTTGGCTTAATTTGTTGTTGATTCTCCAGTTCTTTAAGGTGTAAAGAGAAGTGGTGTATTCTGGATTTTTCCTTTTTTTTTTTTTTTTTTTTGAGGGAGGCCTGGATAGCTATGTATTTCCCTCTTAGGACCACCTTTGCCATATCCTATAGGTTTTAGACCAATGTGTCTTCATTCTAATTGGTTTCCACGAATTGTTTAAGTTCTTTGATTTCCTGGTTGATCCAAACATTCTTAAGCAAGGTGGTCTTTAGCTTCTAGGTATTTGAATTCCTTCCAAACTTTTTCTAGTGGTTGAGTTCCAGTTCCAAAGCATTGTGGTCTGAGAATATTCAGGGAATAATCTCAATCTTTTGGTATTAGTTGAGCCCTGATTTGTGACCCAATATGTGGTCTATTCTGGAGAAAGTTCCATGTGCACCCGAGAAGAACAAGTATTCTGTTGTTTTAGGGTGGAATGTTCTGTATTTATATATGAGGTCCATCTAGTCCGATGTGTCATTCAAAGCTCTTGTTTATTGATTTTCTGTTTGGATGACCTGTCTATTACTGATAGTGGAGTGTTAAGATCCCCTACTATTAAAGTATTCATATCATTATGACTCTATCTTGATTAACAGTTGTCTTATTGGCTGCTCCCATATTGGGGGCATAAATATTTACAATTGTTAGATCTTCTTGGTGTATAGACCCTTATAAGAATGATCTAGTGATCTTCTTTATCTCTGAGTACAGTCTTTAGTTTAAAATATAATTTATCTGATATGAGAATCGCTGCCCCAGCTTTCTTTTGAGGCACACTGGCATGAAAGATGCTTCTTCATCCTTTCACTTTCAGTCTGGGTGTATCCTTAGATTCCAAATGGGTCTCTTGTACACAACAAATGGACAGGTCCTGTCGTTTTATCCAATCTGCAACCCTGTGTCATATTGCTTGAGGTTTTAGTGGCAGAGAGGTGCAGAGACCAGCAGATGCTTAGGGTGACCCCTGAGAGGGTGACTGGGGGTGTGCACTGCCTGTAGGAGGTTGCACAGCTCAGTGAAGTTGCAGAGGGGGAGTCTGTGTGTTCTGGACCACCCAGAGGGGAGCTGACTGAAGCTTCTCTCTGAGACGGAGGTCTGGGTGCTGTTTGCTTTCCACTAAACCTCCGAAAAGCCACAAAAAGCTGCCAAAGAATAAAAACCTCCAGAGAACAAAAGCCTGAAAAACCAGTTTCCACATATCCCAGCCCCTTGATAGAGAGCAGGAGGACTCAGCCCAAGAAAGACTGACTGAAAAAAAAAAAAAAAAAAAAAACACAGCAGTTCCTTCCCCCAGAAAGCCAGCCAAAGAACGAGAGGACAACCACCACAGGGTCCCCATAAAACTGAAAAACCCCAATTTATCAGGAGAAAACAAGATATTAAGCTCCTGGTATTGTCCTAAAACCTGTATATTTCATAGATAAAACTTTTATTTTTAATTCATTCTCATTATTCTTCTTCTTAATATTTTTAACCTAATTACCAACCAAGATTTACCTATTTACCTATTTACCAACCAAAAATTTGTTGTTAAATACAACAAATTCCATAATAACTTTTTGAGTTGAACTTTTTTCATACATAATACCTGTGTTTTTCTTTTGCTTTTCTTTTTTTTTTTAAATATACATACAGATATAAGCTTCAAGGTAATTCTCTTTCCCTAATCAATACTACCCTTATATACAAACCAGTTTTAATCTCCCTTTATCTCTGGAAAGTTGAGTCCTTTAACAAAGATATCAAGATACACCCAGGAAGTATCAAAATAACCTTCCTCCCCCACATTGAGGATGTATAACCACCCTCCCATCTTTTTCTTCGGTCAGTGTTTCTGTGTATTTGTTTTTGTGCTGGTATAATATAAATCTTATACTTGGGATTCATTTTGGCTGGGTTCGTTTTTTTTGTTTTTTTCCTTGTCATTTACTTTTGTTGGTCCTTTTGTTTGTCCATTTTTGTTTGTATACCTTATAATTCTTAACTTTGGGGCCCATTCTGGCTGGGTCTTCTCTCTTTCTCTCCCCCCCCCCCCCCCGTTTCCCTCTTTCTCTCTCTCTTTTTTCTTTTTGGCAGTGACTTTTGATTGCTCAGAAGTGTTCCAAGGTACACCTTACCTGGAACATGGCTGAATATTCAGCTACACATCCCCTCAACCACCTCTCACCAAAATGACTAGGAGGAGGAATGCCCAAAAGAGGAAAAATTCAGAGACTGTGCCTTCTCCATCAGAGCTGTTGGATATGGACACAAACAGTATGTCAGAAAGGGAATTCTGGGTAACAATTATCCAGGCAACGGCTAGGTTGGAGAAAAACATTAATGACAACAGGAAATTGATTAGGGCAGAAGTGAAAGCTGCCTGCGAAGAAGTTAAAAATGCTATCAATGAGATCCAATCTAATCTAAATCCTCTAAAAGCTAAGGTAACTGAAGCAGAAGATAGAATTAGTGATCTAGAGGACAAAATGATAGAGAAAAAGGATCAGGAGGAAGCCTGGAACAAACTGCTTAGACCATGAAAACAGAATTAGGGAAATAAATGATGCCATAAAATGTTCCAACATCAGAATTGTTGGGATACCTGAGAGGGAGGAGAAAGAAAGAAGACTAGAAGATATAGTTGAACAAATTCTCAATGAAAATGTTCCCAATCTGGGGAATGGAACCAGCATTCATGTTCTAGAGGCAGAAAGGTCACCCCACCAAGATCAATGAATCTAGAAAGACCTTGAGACACTTGATTGTGAAACTGATGAATCATAATTTTTGACAGGAGCTCTTGAGAGCAGCTAGGGGAAGAGGTTCCTTAGGTACAGAGGAAGGTCCATCAGAATAACATCAGATCTGTCCACAGAAACCTGGTAAGCCAGAAAGGGCTGGCAAGATATATTCAGGTCACTAAATGAGAAGAACATGCAGCCAAGAATACTTTATCCAGCAAGGCTGACATTCAAAATGGATGGAGAGCTAAAGAGCTTCCAACATTGGCTAGGTTTAAAAAAGTATGTGACCACCAAGCTGGAACTACAAGAAATATTAAGGGGGGGTTCTATAAAAGAAGAAAGAACCCAAGAGTGTCATAGAATAGAAATTTACAGACACAATCTATAGAAACAAGGATTTCACAGACAACATGATGTCAATAAAAACATATCTTTCAATAATCACTCTCAACGTGAATGGCCTAAACTCAATATGTCTTTTATGGGGTTTTGTGGTTTTTTGTTTTTTTTTTTTTTTGCATTTTGGAGGCTTTTTGTTTTCGTTTTACATAACTTTTACATAACATTACATTCAGTTGTTATATCTCTGATCCTTATGAATTTGCTATTGTTGCCTCTTAATATTTAAATATCTCCTGAATGACACAGTTTTAAAAAGATTATTAAAGTATTTGCTATTGATAAAACAAAGAAAAACAACACACACACACACACACACAACCTCTTATATAGTATATACATCCTTTCATCTTTTTTCTTTTTCTTTTTTCATCATTCCCCCACCAAACATATTAAAAATATATTCTATACTCCCTCTTTTAGGTCATCTTTCTATCATCTGTCTTCTATCTTCACTACTCAATGTGAAAACATTTTGAAGACTGCCAGTGACTTCAGAAATCCAATGACCTTCTTCCTCCTGACCTTGTCTTCAGCATTACTTTTTTCTTGTTTATTATCTCATTGATACTAGAATCAGTCTCTTACTCTGTCACTGACCCTGGATTCACCTATTTTCCTCTCTACCTTTCTAATCAGATTTTATCCATTTCATTTGTTGTCTTGTCTGCTTACAGTCTTTTAAAAATGAAAGCTTTTAAGCCTATCTTCAGCACTCTGGAAAATCCATGGACTCAACAATTAGCATTATATAGACAAAATCTAAACAGATATGACAAATCTTATCCAAGCTGGATTTCAGCATTCCACTTTGAATTTGTTCTCCCATCAGCACATCAAATTCATTATACAAACATTACTCATGGCCTGTTCTCTCTTATTCTTCACCCTTGCTCTGCTTCTTTGAATTCCTACACTTAGTTTTAAGACTATCTGGGACTTTCCCATCTCTCTTGTCTCCTGAAAACACCTGTCCCCCACTTCTAGTCATTTTGTTTTATGTCTTTCTCTAACATTCATTCTCTCCACTTGAACCACTATTACTCAAGTCCAAGTCCTTTTTACTTTTCAACTTCTTTAACTGATTTCCATAAAACTACTTGTCATTTCATTCTTTTGAATCATTCTCTCTTCATCCATTCTTTCTTCAATCTAATTCATAATATTAGAAAATTTCTCTATTATAAGATTATTTCAAATAAAATTCTGAAATTTTCCCAGTCATATTAATTTCTTATTGGAAAAAAATATCATACCTCTTCTCTGTGCAGATGAGAAAGTACAAAGTCTTTGACATGTTCACTAAGTCTTTAGATGATACTGACCTCAAATACTTTGCCAAACTTTTAAAAGAAACTATTCTTTAAAGTTTTCCATGCTATTTTCACTCCCTTTGTGTCACTTCTATATTCTTATTCTTTCTCCACATTATCATGTATTCAAAACCCAAAGGAAATGTCTCCTTAGATACACACACACACATATACATATATATATTCATATGTATATGCACATGTATATTGTGTGTGTATATATACATATGATCTTGTATGTGTATGTATATATATTTATATAATCCTGTAGACTATAGTATTTTTGTGGAAATGTCCTTGGTCTGATTCTTCTTTCTTGTGTCACAAAATTCTCTGCACTTAGTAAGTGCTTTAGAAATATTTGTTTTTCCTTTTTTTAACTATCATACTTTATTTTTAGTATTTTTAAAGTTAATTTCTAATGTCTCTTTCAAGTTTTTATTTAAATTACAGTTAGTTAATATATAGTATAATATTAGTTTCAGGAGTAGAATTTACTGATTCATCACTTACATACAACACACTGTGATCACGGAAGTGCCCTCCTTAATCCCCACCACATATTTAACCCACCCTCTTCCCCTGCTCAAATTCTAATTTGCTTATCTCCCCTCCAACAACACTGTTTGCTCTCTATAGTTAAAAGTCTGTTTCATGGTTTGCCTCTCTTTTGTCCCCCTATGTTCATCTGTTTTGTTTTTTAAATTCCACATGAGTGAAATCATATGGTATTTGTCTTTCTCTGACTGACTGACTTTGCTTAGCATAAACATTTGTTTCTTAAGTTAATGGGTTAATAAAGTGCCTAAAATACCAGCCAGACTATGAACTTATGGTTGCACAGTATTTTTTAAACTAGGATTTTACTTTTAAAATGGTTTAGTGCAATGAGATTTGAATTTCCCAAGAAGTAAGGATTATTACAATTTTATCTCTGAATTATAATAACTTTCCAATTACCAGAAGGCTGGAACATATTTAACCTAACAGACCCCTCGGTGTAAGCCCTCCACACTTTCAGTGCACAGAGGTAGAAAGGCACTAAAGGTTCATTACATGAACACTTTCATACATGTCCTGGTATCCTCCTGAGCAGCTCAATGGCAAGGCTAATCCTGTTGTAAGAGCTCATTGACACCAGATGCTGCAATTGAGATGAGTTTCCAAAGGTTAATGAGTTATACACACAACTATAAATAGCATCATGTTTTCCTTCAGCAACCAGTTTTTCTGTAACAGAGAGTCTTCAGATCAGTACTTTCCAATAGAATGTCTCTGCAAAAGAACTTTCCCTAAGACTTCACCTCCAAGGAGGGCTTTTGAGTCAAGAAGCATTTGATGAGAAGCAAATATATTGTAATAATGACTGTAAATTACTGATAGTGACAATAGTAATGATTTTATATCTAGAGATCCTTGTTCACCCTGATAATACGAGAGGTTCCCTGACAAAGCTCAAGCCCTTCAACTCAACCGTCACCACTTCTCAGTTTGTGCCATGTTGGGCATGAAGTGTGAGAAACTGTAATTTAATGATTCTAAAACTTTGGACTATATCAGAATCACTTGGTGGGATTAATACTTTAGGGGAAGCATTGAGATGAGGGTTATCCCCAGAGTTTTTGATTTAGTAGGCCTTCCATGGGGTACACAAATTTACATTTGGTGAGATTCAATAATATGGATTTCTAGTATGCTCTTACATATTGATGCTGTTGGTCTGGGGACCATACTTGAGAACTACTGCTCCAATTCCCTCATCTTCAAACTTGGTTACATATTGAAACTACCTAGAGAGCTTTAATCATTGCCACCTTTCCACTCCCCCTTCCTACTCCACCCCAACATCCTGAGATCCTGAATGATATAGGGCATGGCCTGACCATAGGGGTTTTTTAAAAAAGTGGTTCACAATCACAGGGGTGGTCCACTGCATTAGTCTCTGAGAGGTTATTTAAGATACAGATTAGGAAGTCAGCATCTGAAGTTGAACAAGAGGGGCAAGATATGATTCAGAGAAATCAAAAGAATGCTACACTGGCATGTTTATTGCTATTCCACATCAGGAAAACCCCTTATTGGGGCAATAAAAACTTCCAAAAGAAAATCACACTGTCCATATGGAATAGCTACTGGTAATATTTTTTTCATCTTTACAGCATCTAGTAAAAACAAACATAAAGTAATCATCTGTTCATGAATTCACAGAACCAGGTTTCTTCAGGTTAGTACCTTCTCATTTAGAGGTCTTAGTAAAGCATAGAGTGCTGAGTACTATCTCTAGTTTCTACGGGAAAGGGCCCATGACTTTTATCTCTATTTCAATGTTCCTAGGTGACCCTGATGCTGTTCATCAGGTACCATAGTCAGAATAATTGCTCTGGAAATAAGCGGTTCAGCAAGACCTGTATGTAATATCAAGGCAGTTCTTGAGAACCAGACAAACTATCTTGACAATCTCAACTACTTGGCTCCAGGTTAACCAGGAATCATTAGTGAAGGTCACAGGGATATATGTAATAAGATAAAGATACTATACATTAACTTACTCTATATTAATAATTGCAAGCATATTAAGAACTTAGTGTTATCCATAATACACTAATATTTTTCTTTTAAATTACTAGAACACAAAATAGTGTTAACCACATCACATATGTTAAATAACTAGGTGAATTCTAATTTAGCCCAGATCCCTTTCTGAACTCTTCAGAAATGGTCTGGATTTAATCTAAAGAAAGAAAAGATGACTAGTGCCAATTGGTCTTTACCACAGTCATGTTGCCAAACCAGGTTTTGGTTTTTTTCTAATATCTAATATTGACTATTTTTTCAATAATTACAGGCTGAAATCCTGGAGAATACACAAATCTGAGAATACACTTCAGCATATAGCTCACCTATTCATTGACCAATGAATCAGACATTCTGCTGGCAGAATGCTAAGATAATCCATCTGATAATGATAAAATCATAACTTTAAATGATAAAATGGCCAATTAATAATAAAAGACATGATGGCTGTCTTAATGGAAGCTAAGAAAGAAGACACGCATTAATCAACTAATTCACTAAGTATATCATTGCAAACTGTGATAATGCAGTGAGAGAGCTTTATAAGTAATTCACCTGTTACAGGGAGTGTGAATACTCAAAAAACCACCACATGCTCTCAAGGCTACAGAACATTGAAAGAGATAAGGAACACACTGAGAGGCACAGTCACAGCTGAGTGACTGACACATGGGGCCAAGAAGGTTAAACAAAATCACAAATCAACATATGTCACTGACCTCCAGGAATTATTCCTAGTGACTGTAACTCCCGATATTAAAGCCATGTATGCCAAAGGTCTATTGTGCCTCACAATACCGATTTTTAAAAAGATATTTGCAATCTTGGTTAAAATTCTCTTTAACAAAAATAAAGGCCAGCTCTTTTATATAAAAGTCAATATATACTATAGTGACATTTTTAGAAATAATTTTAGAAATAATAGAAATATTTCTAGAAATAATTTTTAGAAATTTTAGAAATATACATGATAGTGACATTTTTAGAAATAATAGATAGTGACAAATTTAGAAATGACTGAGGTTTAACAATACTAATATAGCAGGTTATATTCATATTTGTACCTTAAATATAGTTGAAGATCTCAAGAAATGTGTTGTCAAATAATTCATTATGGAATACAGAAATGGCTTTATGAATAGGTAATTTATAATAAGACCAGGTTTACAGTTCTACAGTTTCATCCTTCTTTTCCCATATACTTATTTTATATTTACTGAAATTTCCATTGAAGTACTATTCAAACCAAGAAAGGCACAAAATTTAAGTGTATAGATCAATGAATTTTTACAAAATAAATGCAGCCATTTAAAGAGATTTAGAAGATAATGCCAACATCTTTCCTTTAGTTGTACCAATTCACACCTCATATAGCAACTGATGAGGGTCTCGGTGGTTTTATATTCTTACTAATTCTGTTTTTCTCCCCAAATATTTTATATATTTATTTGAGAGGGACATAATGAGGGAGAGCATGAGCAGGGGGGTAGGGTGGCAGAGGAAGAAGCCTATTCAGTGCTGAGCAGGGAGCCCGATGCGGGGCTCGATCCCAGGACCCTGGCATCACGACCTGAGCAGAAGGCAGACACTTACCTGACTGAGCCACCCAGGCACCCCTATTCTTGCTAATTCTTGACCTTTTCTTCCACTTTAGTCATTCTGGTAAAGTACAATAGCATTGAATTGTGGATCTAATTTGTTATTTGCCTTTGGATATTCTTTATGTAAGTTTTACTTTTGCACTGTCATTTACTCTGTGATTGGCTGGAACTTAATATATGCAGTTTGCACACATAGTTTGCCACCTACGTGTACTGCAAATATTTTCTCTCTTTCCGTGGGGACTTTTGATTATAGAAACCTGGCCTTCCCAGTACTCTAACCTCTGTTCTGCTTTTCAAAGATTTACCACTAAGCTTTCTAGTTTCCCACTATTCAAAATCCAGCAAATACACTGCCATTTGTTTGAGCTTTCTGAGTCACCAATTTCATGACGCTTAGCTCCATGAACTCACCAGCCTTGTACAGTTCCCCCATCCCATAACCCCCAGCATAACCTTCTGTTCTGGAAAAATCTCTAATCCTTATTGCTTGAAAGTCTCTTTCATGCCATTAATCACTCTAAAACTTCCCCCAGCTTTTCCATTTGTTCTCAAGGGGGCTGACAGTGTGGGAAAGCCTACATTATCCCATCTGCCAGTGGATGCCCATACCATATACCAAATCTCACTTATAAAGCCCCTCAAACACTGGTTAAAAATAAGTAAATATACAAAAGAGTAGTATTACTAACTCAACTTCTGACTTGAAAATGATGAAGAATGCATAGTCTGAACTAGACAGCAATATTCAAGAATAAAGATTCAAATAAAGATTTGAAAAGGAAACATTTAGGAATTAAATTATAATTATAATTTTTTTCTCTTTTTTTACAAAGATTTTATTTATTTATTTGACAGAGAGCAATCACAAGATAGGCAGGCAGAGAGAGAAGGGGAAGCAGGTTCCCTTCCGAGCAGAGAGCCCGATGCAGGGCTCAACCCCAGGACTCTGAGACCATGACCTGAACCGAAGGCAGAGGCTTAACCCACTGAGCCACCCAGGCGCCCCTTAATTTTTTCTATTTTTGTTTTTTTTTTTTTTTTGTGATTTACTGTGTTTTTGAGAAGGAGTAAGACAAGGCAGACACCTGGAAACCAGGAGACCCAGTTCTCAGAGGCGGGCTTATTAATGAATTGTCCCTTCATCCTCCTGATTCACAAAATGAAAACTTTAAATTGTCTGGAGTGTCTTTTTGTTTTTTCCTTCAAAAATTGGTTTCTGTAATATTTCCACATGTTTCTCATTTGCAACTTTTCTTTTTGAGCCTAGAGAACTAAATTTATTTATTTATTTTTTTTTTTTAAAGATTTTATTTATTTATTTGACAGAGAGAGATCACAGTAGACAGAGAGGCAGACAGAGAGAGAGAGAGGGAAGCAGGCTCCCTGCTGAGCAGAGAGCCCGATGTGGGACTCGATCCCAGGACCCTGAGATCATGACCTGAGCCGAAGGCAGCGGCTTAACCCACTGAGCCACTCAGGCGCCCTAGAGAACTAAATTTAAAATATTAGTTATCACTGGGCAAAAGAGGCAAGCAAAGAAGGAATAATTACTTTCTAGGTTCACCGCTAGTTTGATATGATTGATAAGGTGGTGCATTTATTAGGGATATTGTAAAATATAGACAGTAGTCAAGCACGATAATTAAGAGCAATGATTCTGGAGCAAGATGCTCAGGTTCAAATCCCAGCCTCAATATTTCCTAGACGTGTGACGATAAACCAGTTGTTTAACCCTTTTTCTGAAAATCTGATACATAAATTAAATGAGTATTTGTAAAATGCTCACAACTGTGTCAAGCAATTAGGAACTAATATAAAGTGTTCATTTTAAAAAGCAATAAATATATATATTTACACACATATTTTTATAAGATACAATTCATAAAAAACACGTTTATATTATTACTAATTGACAATTAATAAGTAATTGTTCCTAGTGAACAAGTCCTGTATATTTTTTCAGAAACCGAATGTAGTCAATGCATTGCTACTTAAAGGAACTTCACTCAACATGCATATCTTGGGTAAAACTTCCATTAATCATCAGTAGGTGCTTGTTTTCGTAAATCAGAATATGTCTCTATTCGAGTCACAATGTCAGGAAAAAGGAAAAGGTAAAGTCGTCGTTCTTCTGAAACCTCTACTTTCAATACTGAGTAATCCTGACATAATTTCCACCCCTGAGTAATCCTGAAATAATTTCCACCCCTCATCCCCCAGGGCAGAAAAGTTGAGAGACTTACTTTCATTATTTTTTTTTTCCCCACATCT
>NC_081565.1:76973251-77068434 GCF_022355385.1 Mustela nigripes | reverse complement strand
TTCTTTTTTTTAAGTCCTAGTCAGGCCCCTAAACTAAAATCCAGAAATACATCAAGAAAGGCAAAGCTGATGTTGGGAATGAGAAGAAGCTCTAAATCCTTAACATCTTTCTTCATTTCAAAATCCCCTGCCACGTTCCCCTTATCACTTGGCCTTCTTTAGTTCCTTGAAGAATTTGGCCTCCCAATCTGAAGAAAGATAGGAAAGGACCTGAGTTCTTTTTTTTAAGTCCTAGTCAGGCCCCTAAACTAAAATCCAGAAATACATCAAGAAAGGCAAAGCTGATGTTGGGAATGAGAAGAAGCTCTAAATCCTTAACATCTTTCTTCATTTCAAAATCCCCTGCCACGTTCCCCTTATCACTTGGCCTTCTTTAGTTCCTTGAAGAATTTGGCCTCCCAATCTGAAGAAAGATAGGAAAGGACCTGAGAAAGTTTTAGGTGAAATTGAAGCCCAGTCATTTAAAGTATTGTATTAGAAACAAAAGCTCTTTTTTTGGAACTGCCTGGAATTTTTAACATTTTTTTTTCAAAGTAGTAAATTAGCAAGAACTGTCAAGTTTTCTGTTGTTTCAATTTCTTGATTTGTTTTAAAATTTACTACAGGAGGTCTTGGGATCAGTAGATTGAAATGTCATTTATGTGAACCTTATAATCATGGGAGTTAAAATGACTTGTCACACCATTTCTTTGTTTCCCAATTTTTTCTTTTCTTTTTTCTCTTTTTGTTTGAGTCCTATGCGCCTAAAGTCCTGATTTTTGGTTACAAAATTTCTTAGAATTCATTCCCATGTCTTTAGTCTCTGCCCAGTTTTGCTCTGAGCATAGTCTTAAGTCTTTATTCCAGAATCTTATGTGGGCCTCACTTTATTTTCAAGAGAGAAGCTAAAGTTTGAATTTTTATATATATAGTTAAATTTGAATTAGACAATTTTTAAGATCTGGGGTATGAGACTTTTGCCTAGAATTTGATAAGACAATACAGGATTCATGTTACTTTTGTTCTTCTTTTTGGTCAAGATTAAAATCTAACGAACTGAAGACTCTTCAGAGGAGAGTGTGTAGGAGGTGAGAATACTTAATGTGAAACTGTTCACAGGCTAGAATGCTGAGCCTGTGATAAAAAAATTTTCAAGATCAGATTGTAATGATACTGATACTCAACCTACATCCTCTAGGGCCATTTTTAAAATCTTTATTTGTATGCTCTTATCCCTCATCTTCTATGTGCTTTAGCTTTTAACACCCAACACCTCTGGCTTCAAGCTACTGGAGTCAAGTTACATTTTGCTCCCTAGGCAAAGAGAGCTGGAATTACCTGGAACTCTACTGGGGCCTGGGCCTGATAGCCTTTAACCAATTAATGACTCATGAAGGGTCATGAACACACTGCTCTTATTTCCAGATGCGCAACTCATAGCATCACTTACACTGTAGAGATGCTTACAGGATTAGGCTGAAGATCCCCTTTCTAGAAAACCATGTGTGAGATTTCCCCCTTCACTGGCTTCCTACCCCCATGTTCAGCATCCCACACTCTTACCATTTTTCCCTGAATCACTGCCTCAAAAAATCAGTTGCAAACACACCTTCATTTCAAGGAAGGCTTCAGGTCTATAATACCAAAGACACAAGCCACAATGCTCTAAAATATTAAATCATTCACACATGGTCTTCAACAAATACTTATTGAAACCGCTCTATGTACCAGGCACTGTGCTAAGGCTGATAAAGTGGGGGGAAAAAACAAGAAACTGGTGAAGATGGGCATTAACTCAATAACTTCATATATAGTTAGTTGTGAATTATGACAAGTGTTACTAAAGAGAGGAACATTGGAGTTCTGAAGGGCATTCATCAGAGAAAAATGGTTTATACTTATTTTGAGAGGCTTCAATGGACAGATCTAGCAAAAATGGGTGGAAAGCTGTAAGATGACAGATTTTAGCTGAATATAAGAAAGAAATTTTTAGCAACCAGCTCTGTCTGGAGATGAAAAGGGGTTCCTATGAGAGATAATAACTCATCAGTAGAGGTAGGTATTTACAGTCAAGCCTCAACATCACTCATCGTTGTATCGAGGAAATCAAGCCTCTGTTGGGACGAGATGAATGAGTCTTAGCCTTAGTGCCTGTGACTCGACTCAGTATGGTGACACTAGGCAGTGAATTGGAGGGAAATAAGACAACAGCTCAGAAGATACTGAAGGGTTTCAGTTCAGAGTCAGGAATTAAATGTCAGGAGGAAGTTCAGTAAAGGAGCTGGTTGTCATAAAAGATTAAATATTCTTGTCATACAGCCTTTGTCCAGTTAAAAAATGTCTTTCTGCCATCATAGGCACATTTATAAAATAAAAATAAAATTTGTACTTATCTGTCGAGTTGATGTCCCTACATTCAAAAATACGGAGGTAACACTGGTTGTAAAACCCTGATGGAGAGGTGTCTGGGTGGCTCAGTGTTAAAGCCTCTGCATTTGGCTCAGGTCATGATCCCAGGGCTCTGGGATCAAGCCCCGCATTGGGCTCTCTGCTCAGCAGGGGGCCTGATTCCTCCTCTCTCTCTGCCTGCCTCTCTGCCTACTTGTGATCTCTGTCAAATAAATAAATAAAATCTTAAAAAAAAAAACCCTGATGGAAAGAAGGACAACCTGAAATCTTAAATAGCACTGTGCTTGTTTTATAAGCCAACTTTATATACTGTCTTCTGTTAGACATTCACAGGACATGAATATGTATGTATATGTATGTATTTACAATAGGTCTTAAGTGCCATGGGACAGATGACCACTCTGGGTCTTCAATACAATGAGCATATTTAAACTAGAAATAGCCTGATACATATCTATATTATATATAATATACCTTGCATAAAATATAGAAAATAAAGAAATTATGTCAAATAATAAATATTATGAAAATGTTCCCCATATTAGTATGTAAGTTTTTTGAGGAAAGAAACCATATCTATCTCATTTTTTTTTACCATGTCTTCAATACCTAATGTCCAGAAAAAATAAGTAAAAAAAAAAAAAAAAAACTATTTAGAAATTAATACAAGACAAAGTTTTATGAATAAAGCTGTTATATGTGTGGGTATACACATATAGTATACATAAAATGATACAAATGATAGAAGTGGCCATTCTTCATCATAACGTTGTTTTATTTATATATATTTCTGAGTAATCATCACTACTAAATTAGCAAGTACTATTCCAGAGAAGACAACAAATGTCAGCTTCCTGTAACTGATCATTGATGCCTCACTTGCAGCTAAAATGGAAGGAAGAAGAAACAATCTTTTGCCATATTGCCCTGTATTTTATAAATACTTTAATAGTGCAGTGTTTTAGACGCTATGGAGAATAATAAAGAAAAGAAAGAAACCTCAAGTGAACAATCAAACATTTCTAACCAAATGGCTACTCTGTGTAAAAGTCCATAATGAGACCATTTCTGCACTGATGAGATTAAGACACGCTCTGGATTTTTGCCCCCCAGTGTTTTTCTGCCCCATCCTCTGTCACCACCTCTGGAGCCAACATGATTTTGTTCTGGTATAAATCATCCTCATTAGCTGAACTAGATTACGTTGATGAGTTCAGCTGAGCTAGATTTACGAAGTGACACAAAGTTTGAAATCTCAATTTTTTCCAGTCCCATGTATCATCTTCCAAGGACAGTTTTACGAAGTGGTAATTGGGCAATAGTTCAGCATTCTGATAGCCCCAGGAGACTCAATTCTATTATAATAAAGGACATTTAAAAAGTCTAACCATTTTATTCGAGAGTACCCTGAATATCAATGTATTTATTTTACTTTTCAATCTGAGAAATACTTCAATACCCACTTTTTTTTTCCCTTTGTATTCAATATTGTTCAAGCCTGGGGCACTGACTCATCAAAAGGTGAGCTAGGACGCATCAGGCTCTACTGGACTAGATAAGTTCTGTACATCACTGATTACTACCCTGATGACTTCTTTATTCAGGCCCGGAAGTCAGATTTGCTTCTTTGTAAAGAAACTACAGGACCGGCAGCATACAATGAATCATGCCTAACAACACGCTGACAAGCTGGCAAGAGACAGCCTGTACAGTGACAAATACAGCTGACGACAAGTGTACACATCTGTTTGGTAGGATTTATGAGAAAGGAATACAAACAAGGAGGAGATAGGTTCTTTGGTTTTATAAGAGAATTTAGAGGCTCTTTCCTTTCTATCCAAATAACAGTAACATAAGGAATACATATTAGCCCTCAAGATTTATTTATTACAAGCACATCCAGATTACAAATGATCTGTGCAGATTAGCATTTTGATTATCAAACTGCTGTTCCAAATATCTGATGAACAGATATTAGAATAGTTCTTAAACATACTGATTAAACACACATTGATGCTGCTATTTTTAACGCTTGCTTATATTCAGGGGTAAATCCGTTTCTGTACCCTTCCTTAAAGCTTAAAGTGAAAAATATAAAATGGATAAAGCCCACCAGACTTCCATCAGGGAGACAAGGACCCAAGGATCAAGGCACCAGTTTTGGTTCAATTTGGGGGATTAAATAAATTAAGTTTAAAAGGAGGTCAACAGATTTAAAAGCCGACAATTAGATATTTGAATGCCTTATGCAGGAATCAAGGTGCTTTCATAAAATTTATCATCATACAACCAGTTTGCTATGCTCTACAAGTGCCTCTGTCCTTAACACACGTGCTCTGCCTTCGACAAAATTATTTAAAGCCCTAGACTTTTCTTAGTTCTAGAACAGGTTCACCAACTTGAAAGATGTGTATTCTAATAATAACAATGAAAACAAAAATAATAATTATAATAAACCTGTTCAGTGAGTAGTGGGAACCTACCCCACACAGGAGAATCTGTACTGGCCTGGACATGACCGCTGCACGGATAAACTGACAAAGGGCGAGGTCTTGCTTTGTTCAGATGATTGAGGGAGACAAAAAAAAGTTTGAAAAACTTTGGTTTTCCCACAATTTGGTTTTACTAACCTGATGTTTCTTGATCTGAATGATGTATTTAGTCTTATAATTACTAATTTTTTTTCTCTTTTGGCAGTATTATCCCGTAAGGTCTAAGCCTGTACTTTTCACATAGTTCATGCTTATTAATGATTTGTCAAGTAAAATGAAATTAGACTCCAGGCTGAGGGTCTAGATGTTTCTCCCTACCCTGAGTGCCCCCCCTCCCTGAACGTGGTTTCTGATGAAGCTTCCTCATGGCCCATATCCTTAGGGAAGAGCTGTTTTGGGACCAGAAGGAGACCTGAATATCCTCAGCGGCCTGCAGGAGAATCAAAGCCTTATCTTGTCCTTACCACCATTTTAATCTCCTAATGTTGAAAATGGATGGTAGGGATATTATTGAGAAGCTTGGACAACATACACATTATTCAACCTTGGGGAATGTTGGCCACTTGAGATTCAACCCAAATTGCTTACATCATGCCCCTGCCTCCCTCTGGGGTACAGTTAGAGCAGATGAGGGAAGGAAGACTGATATGTGAGAAGCTATCTTTTTCTTTTCAGATGCTGAACTTTAACAGCCTGGTCATTGCTCCTGGGTTAGACTCAGGACTGGTTCACACTCTCACTTATATTTGTACTTAAGTTAGTTTAGAGTCATTAATTATAATCATTGCTTTCATGAAATCTCTATCCAGAAACTGTGTAGGGAAAAAAGGAAATCTTACTAAATCAAAAATAAGTTCATAAATTTCAAATGTGGTGCCAGTGGTTCTCTGTATTGTTAAATTTTAGAATTAGAGGATTTTAGAGCAGAAATAGTGCAGAGATCATTTATTTAAGACCTTTCATTTTCCTTCCTTCATTATTGGCACATAGTTCTACCATCCAGTTCATTCTGCTTTTATTGAGTGAATTTCAAAGTAATATTTTATCAAATGTCATGTACTTACATAATTAGCATAATTACATATAAGTGCATAATTAGGGTAAATACATGTAATTACATTATTATAGTATGTGATAATCTTGTAAAAAAAACCCCTTTTTCTAACTTTATGAGCCAAAATATATGCATTGTGCAAGCATATTAGATAATTTTGAATATTCAGGATCTGGCTCTTCTTAATTGATTTAACCAAACACCAAATCTTAATATGTGTATTTAAAAGATACTATTATCTTTATTTTTGGTAGTTGTTTCATAGTTTGTGTGTGTGTGTGTGTGTGTGTGTCCATGCTTTTAAAGAAAACAACAGACCTAGAGAAAGAAAACATTCTTTCTCTATCTTAGTTTACGTTAGCATATAGAACAAACAATCTTTAAATCCAAATGAAAAACAGCTTTACGTGCAAATTTCACTTGGTCAGAAATTAATAAAACTGTGAACTCGGTGACCTGTCTAATAATGGGTGTTAAGGAAAATGCTGGATGTCACCTCCAGTAAGCTGGAGTTCCCAGGGCACCAGAACGAAAAACATACCTGGAATCTTAAATACTGGACTAAACAAAGAGAAACACTATAATCAGAGAAACGTTACCTAAAATACCATATATAACCACTTTCTTGTCAGTCTCTGTAAACAGTTCTAAATACGCCACGATATTCATTTCCATCCTCTACCAATACCCCAGAATGGTTCTCACATTGAGTATGTCTCTTTGAAATTAAAACCGGAATGTTTTTCCTCATTAATGCCAAAATTCTCCATCTATCACATCAACGCTGTTTGAGGACGGTATATACAGTTTATATGCAGTGATGTTTATATTCTCTGCTTGGCATTGACTGTTAGTGGATAAAATTCTTAAAACACAATGACATCATAGACATATTTTCCTATCTTATTCTTTTGGAAATCACCTATCAAAATGAAATAGTAAATTTAAAGTAGAAAATATATTTAACTGTGATATATAATGTTGAAAAAAGGAGATCGAGTGGAAAACTCATGGGAGAGAAAAATAGTTACTTCAGTTAGTGTGTGAAGGCAGGTATGTACATACTGACAAGATGGAGGTTACTCTGCCCCTAAAAATTATTCAGGAACTGGTAGCATCACCAATGGAGGAACAGGTAAGACCAGTGACTGAAAATGAAGACTGTATTAATGTCTGTAAGATCACCAATTAACCCTTCAGGGCCTCGCTTTCCAGCTTATGCAGTTGGAGAACTATTCATTCCCAGCCTAGTTTGGAGGTCAGAGGTATAACTACCCACGATGAAACTGAACCAAAAGGTTCTGAACACTGGAACTCCAGGCACGGAAGTGGCCAAAGGTGAGGTACTACACAAAAAGCAAGAAGATCCAGGAAAATTCTACACACTAAGTCAGTGTCAGTGTGGTTCCCTAGGCAGGAGACAGGTGGGTTCTCCAGGAAAAAAGAAATCACCTCCGAGAAAATTACATTAAATTACATTTTACTCAATTGTTAAAAAGAGAGCCTGGAAATTAAAGAGTCTAATAGTTACAGACAGAAATTATGTGGAAGGGTCGGATGATGAAGGCAATCTCTCTGAATGGAAGACGGAAAGACAGGTGCTTCGTGTCTCATTTGCTAAACCTCCCGTTACCAGTTTGGCCTCCAAAAGAAGACTCCACTCGTGTTTCTCCATTAGCCCCATCCAGTTTCCTGCCCTCTCATACTGGGCAGAGAAACTTTCCTTCTCTTCCACAGAGAAAAGAAAACCCACAGATGTGGGCTCCATTTACATTTCCACTTACCCAGAGCCTTCTCCTTTGCCCCTGACCTTTCCTTTCTGATGACCCAGAGGAATGCGTCTTTTCCTCTCTGATCCGGAGTATCCTGTTTGGGCCCCGCTTCCTGGCCAAATCCGGCTTCTTTTGATCTCCTCACTGTCCTCTATTTCAGGTGCTTGTCCCTCCGAGTTGTCCTTCCCTCCCCTTTCAGACCTTGCCAGGTGTCTGAGTTGGGATCTCTCAGAAGCAGAGCCCCGAACAAAGATTCTAGAGCGAGCCGTTTGTCTGGGAGGTGGTGCTGAGAAATACCAGCAAGGGAGAGGGCAACTTGAGCAGGGAGGAAAAGAAAGCGATCGAGGGGTTCGTTATCAAGCTAGTTACCACCTGGACCTGGAGCTCAGTCTCCCTGGGAAAGTCTAGGATCCAGCCACTCACACGTCAGGGACATACCTGAAACGAGGGCTGGAGACACTGGGATTGTTGGCCACCAAATGCTTGTTTGACGTTAGGTGAAAGCTACTTCTCCAGGCTCTGGCACTTTGGACTCTCCCTCCAAGTAAGAAACCTGTTCCTTCCTGCACTCGGACAAAAGAACACAGGGTTGCAGGAGTGTGATGAGGCAACTTCAGTATGCAGAAGTGAACGCTGAAGCAATCTAGGGGTGCGGGGGGGGGGGGCTTCTAGCAACAAGTGATAGCGCGCACCTCATGGACTAAGCTGAAAACCTTAATGGAACTCCTGGCTTCCTTTCCCTCACCTGCTATCACCAGACAGTCATAAAATCCCAAGAATTCTCCTCAAAAATGCCTCACCGTGTTCTTTATCTCTTCACTAATTCATCACGAAATCTTTGAATTACTGCAAGAGCCTACTCATTGATTTCTTTCTTATCGTATTACTATCATTCACACAACATAACCTAGTCCACTCTTCATTTCCTACTATAACCTCCCATTTCCTACAGGACCCTTGGGGATTAGAATATTCTAAAAATAAAGACTCTGGAATCATACAGGACTAGGTCTGAAACTTGTCTTTGTTCTTTACCAGCTTTATGATCTCTGGCATTGGACTTGATATTCTCTGAGTCTCATTTTCCTCCTTTATATACTGGGTAGATTTATAATTATCTCGCAGGATTATTTTGGATATGATGAATAAAATGTTTAATTTGTTTTACTTTTGGAAGCTCATTAAACGGTAACGGACTTTTATTCTCATGATCGGGGTTAGCCCATCACAGAAAGCCCTTCACGGCATTGCCCTACTCGCCGTCTAGACTCTGCTCCATTTTCCTAGGCACGCACCAATCACCGTGAACACCTGAGCCTTTTTGCTAGAATCTGGCCATGCTCTTTGACAACTGTTGTCTCGTTTACATCCCAAGAATGCCCGGGAAAACTCCTACTCACACTTAAAGAACGAGCCATGTCCTTTGTGAACTGTTTCCTCATTTTAGGGAGTCAGTCACTCCTTCTGCTACCGCACTACTGTGTTCAAATGTTACTTTTGTACACTTTTTAATGTAGGTCTCCCTGACCTTCCTACAGGCTTCTCCAAGTTAAAAATAAAATGATGTTTCCTTTTGTATCACTAGCACCAGATACAGAGTCTCCACAATAAATGTCTATTAAATGCAGAGATGAAAAAGTAGCTGGATAAAAGACAGATGGATGGATGCAGAAACCAGCAGACAGACAGACAGATGATAGTCATATTACTGTGGACTACTAGTTTGAGATACTATAACTAGTGCTTGTTCCAATGTAGAACTGAAATGAATATTGATTTTCTAAGGCAGGGTTTTAATGCAAGATGCAGAATTTTCAATGTGGCAGGTTATATTTGAAGTATTTTAAAAATATGAATATGATTGAGTTGGCTTAGATTCATATGTGCAATTAGCTTCTACTTCCAAATATGTCAAATTATTCAGTGATTGCCAAGATCACACTTAGTAACATGCCCTATAGTAAAGATTAAAAACTCCTGTAACATTCACTCCTCTAGAGCCAATGAACATATCAGTGCAGTTAAATTCTATGTGTGTATCCAGGAAGAGAATGGCATAAGGGTGATGCTAATTACTTCATAATCCGACCAAAGAAGTATAAATACATCCTTGCTAAGATCTCATATATATGAAAATCTGAAAGTATTGACCTTTACTATATCAAAAAGTAAAGCTAAAAGGAAACTTTCAGAAAGTATTTTGTACATTGTATTTGCTTGTAAAAGCAAATAACCTATTAAAAATGACTAGTGTATTTATATATGGTAGAAAACACCTTTTACAAATAACTAAGCACAGAAATATTAGAAGTTTCTATAGAAAAGCTCAGAGAGATGATAGTGCAAACACGTCTTTCATTTATTTATTTATTTATAAAAGATTTTATTTATTTATTTGACACACACACAGAGAAAGAAAGATCACAAGTAGGCAGAGAGGCAGGAAGAGAAAGGGGAAGCAGGCTCCCCATTGAGCAGAGAGCCTGATGCGCGGCTCGATCCCAGGACCCAAGATCATGACCTGAGCCAAAGGTAGAGGCTTTAATCCACTGAGCCACCCAGGTGCCTCAACACTCTTTTTACTTAAAAAACAAACAAACAAATAAACAATAACAATTAAAAAAAAAAACCCTCCTCTAGTCCCATAGAATAGTCTTGTTTTGATATAGCCTTAGTTTGTTAGATAATCTAGAATATCCATACTCCTGGAACTTGTTGGAATTTAGAGACTGATGGCCAAATTGGCTCACCTAAGGAAGGATACATTTTTGTTTATGTTTCGACTGTTTAAAATAAAGTAAAATTAAAATCTAACTTTTTCTGTCTTGAGTCACTTGTATTAAGTAGCAAGAAGCAATTTTAAAAACCATTTGTTCATAATATAAAAGTATCATCAACACAGGAATTGCCATTTAGAGTGATAATGAAGACTCTGTTTTCACACAATGGGAGTTATTTTAGTATTCTTTCCTTAACTGCTTGCTGTTTCTGGCAATTCACATTGTCAGCAAAGTTAATGCTGGATGTGGAACCTTATAACTGCTTTTATTTATTTTTTTAATATTTTTTTTCTTTTCCTTTCTCTTAAGTTGTTAATTTAAATTCCAGTTAGTTAACATACAGAGTAATATTAGTTTCAGGTGTACAATACAGTGATTCAACACTTCCGTCCAACACACAGCCCTCCTTACAACAAGCGCACTCCATCCCCCTCACCTGTTTCCCCCTCCCCCAGCCCACCTCCCCTCTGGGAACCATCAGTGTATCCTCTAGAGTTAAAGGTCTGTTTCTGGTTGGATTTCTTTATCCTCATTTATTTTGTTTCTTAAATTCTACATGATCCCTGCCTTTACAATCAAGTTCATAATGAGACAAATGACTTAGAGAAGCCACAGTCAGCCCTTACTCAGAACTATGTCTTCTCCAGTGAGAAAAAGAAACCTGAAGGACAATTTGTTCAATCAAGTGGTTCCCATGATCCAATTCTACTTTCCTTTGGTCTTATATAAACATTTCAAAAATACAGCAAAATACCCATTAATTATTTAAGCCCCCAAATCCGTTAATCCAAAGTAAAATTGTACTTTCCACATCTAAGGTTAGGCTGAAGATGGACAGGGAAAAACATGTGTGCCCATGTTCTTTTCTCAGTGTGATAATGGTTGATTTGAATAGTTTAGTTGTTTCTCTATTAAAAGGTACAGGATAACAATAACAATATGCTCTCTCACTACATCATACACACCTACCTATTAATCAAGTTTTTAAATGAGTTACTGACAATGGGAATTATAATTTGGGGGAAATTATAACATCAAATTTTGCTTTACCATAGTTTTTACGCTTTTACAGAGTATATGCTTACCTTCAAAGCAGTAAATATGTGTGTGTGTGTGTGTGTGTGTGTGCGCGTATACACACACACACACACACACACACACACATATATATGTGGGCATTTTCTTTTGAAATGTGTTTCTGAGCCAGTTTAAAAGACACTCACATTTAGCTTCGCTACATTAAAGTACTACTTTTCTTTGGAGTCAAATCTATGTTCCTTGAATTTTTATCCACTTTGTTCACTAAATTTGGCTCTCAATGGCAAATGTCTGTTTCCAAAAACCAAATCCAATTTAAAATCATGATTTTTTCCATCAATCTGAGATATTCAAAATATGCACCATGGGATCTTGAAGGCATTAGCATAAGAGATACTTTCCAAAATGTCTTGAGCAGTAAGAACATTACTGAAATATTTCCCCACATTCCAAAATAACTGCCTTAATGAGGTCAATGTTTATTAGAAAATATTAAATCTGGTACATTTGAAAAATAGCTACATTATATAATAGTCACAGACTCATGTGAATACACTCTCAGTTCCTTTCTTTATCTATTCTGAACACTTTAAAATCCAAATTCCTTACCATGGTCTTGAAGAGCTGGTCCCCATTTCCTTCTCCAACCTCTACTCATTTCCTCCATTCCAGATACACCAACCATCTTCAAAAGTAGACACAGCACACGGCTTTCTCTGAGCTCTGCTTGCTGTTGCCCCAAACTGGAATGTTCTATCATTAGATGTTCTCAAAGCTTGATTTCTTATGGCAATCAAATCACTAATCAATTATCACTAGGTCCAAGAGGGCTTCCATGACCACTGTGCTTTAAATACCTCCAACCCTTTATCTATCTCTATTTCCCTCTTATTACCAGGTGATATTACCTTGCCTATTTCTTTGCTTATTATTGGACTTCTGCTCAAGAATGTAAGGTACGTGAGGGTAAGGGGTTTATAAGCATTGTTCACCACTGGATTAACAGTGCCTAGAACCATGTGCAACACATAGCAAATGCTCAAGAAGTAGCTGTCAAACACTGAGGGATAAACTGAATAACGTATTAAATCAGAGCCTTCCCACCTTGTTCTAGAGATGGGAAAAAGGGAGGAAGAACACTCTTTCTTCAAGGATCTCAGAGTCCATTAGAAGAGATGGGCCTGCAAACAAATGATCACAACAGGCAGTTTTAAAGTAATAGGGGTAATACAGTATACAGTGGATGGCACAAAACAAAGAGCTCTGAATAGTTAATAAAGTTGCCATGGAAAAGGATCATTTTGGGGCTGAGTCCGGGATCAGTTGGGATTTTAACAATCGGGGGGGGGGGGGGAATGAAAAATAAAACAAAACAAAAAAAACTAGAAACAGCAAACAGGTCCACTCACTTTAATAAATTTTTAGAATGCTGTCAGATAGCAGGCAATCTGCTAACCACTAACAAAATACAATAAGTAATGCTAATAATGATCTTGCGATATATTGGGTATATAAACAGGGAAATAATTTCATGAGTGTGAGAACTATTTTGAGAACAATATGCACGATGAGCTCATAGAGGAGAACTAGCTGCTTCCTTGTCAGGTGACAGGTAGATGGGGAAAATCGATGTTAACAAGGGCATAACTTTCCCTATTTCATTAACCGTCTGCTTCCACAAGCTGGTAAGTTTCCATCATCCATGAAATGATCTTAAATGGCAAAAGAAACCAGTCCCATGGGGGAAAAGGTCTCAGATACTGGAAATGAATATGAAGATGGTAGAGAAAATTTTGCCTCCAGTTAGTTTTTAGGCTAGACTATCCTGCATATGAAAAACGGTTATTATTCACCAAGCAATTTGAGGCTTTAAAAAAAATGTTTGCTGTTCACTAATGATACAGTGATATCAAATGTATCAATGATTCTCATCAAGCCTGTGCATAATTAAATTGGGGAAAAGAAAAATAATAGGATATATTCTATTTCTTCGAATTTTGTTCTCTATTCCTCACTACTACCCACAAAGATTTGCAATGGAAAAAAAAACTATCTTGAGATGAAATGATAACTATATGGTGTTTAAGATTGTGAATCACAGAACAGTTTCAATATATCTTTAAAATAAAGTGATGTTTGTTCAGTTAAATATAGAAAACAGATGGATGAAAAGGCTTACAAATTGGTTTAGTGGTTCAATTTTTCTTAGAATAGAAATATTCTTCATAGCATCTTTTGTATAATCTTACAAACATAGGATAATAGCATTATACTTGGATCAACAAAGTTAAAACACTAACAAACTTCTTCATGACAAAAATGTTCTACATAGAATAACTAGTCAGTGATACAAAATTTTTTTTTAAACTGACGTTTTTAACACTGAATCCCGTTCAGAGGCATCAGGTGGCAAAAGAAACAGAATTCTTAAAAAAAAAAACCCACAAAATTCTATATTCTGTGAATTATAGTCTCATTAATGAACCAACAGTTTAAAAATAAAAATCCTACAATTGGATTTTGTTTTAAAGAGTTTTACTTATTTATTTATTTGACAGAGAGATCACAAGTAGGCAGAGAGGCAGGAAGAAAGAGAGCAGGCTCCTTGCTGAGCAGAGAGCCCGATGCGGGGCTCCATCCCAAGACCCTGAGATCATGACCTGAGCCAAAGGAAGAGGCTTAACCCACTGAGCCACCAAGGCATTCCCGGGTTTTGTTTAAGCTTTGCTTTTAGTGATGGACAGTAAAAAACAAAGTATTTTCAGTTATTTTTATTAGTTATCTCAGATATAAAAATATGATTATACAACTTGTCAAAAAAAACCCCTATTGACTTCAAATCACCATTTTATTCTATTAATATCAGCTGTATACAGAATCAGCTGTGCTCATCTCTATGAGTGGATCTCAATTCAACTTCTCTGGAGAAAAATATACTCTCCATGAGAGTGTGAACTGTGCACATTCATGCTGCTTACTTAACCATAAGTTTCTTAGAGGCAGGCATATTCAATGTATGCAGTGTTTGGCATACGTTTGTTATGTTGTCCATAGTAAAAAAAAAAAAAAAAAAAGTTCATTCTTTTACTTCATGAATAAATGCCTATCACAGTATTACAGAGAGGAAAATGCCTTTAAGGGGAATACAATTCTGTAGAAGAATTTATTACAACAATAACTTTATCTTACCTTTAGAAACAAATAAAGTGGAGGTGGTAAGAATGTTAAAAATGTTTAGAAATCATTTACTTCTGGTATAAAAGAAGATCAAACTCATTCTTATTCTTTTATTTTAGTGAAAATACACTGAATGAGATAAAGCACTTGAACCAATACAAATCAGGTCCCCAATTACAGTCAGCTTTAGTCATAAACAAGTCACATAGGAATGAAGCTTCACTTTTGTGAAGTGAGGAGAAATGGACCAGTGTTGCCAGATTCCTACTCACAGAGAAAAAGCAGTAGGAGGAATGACATTCACAGAAGAGATAACAATTGGGAATTGCTCATTGAAAAACAATGATCTCTAGCTGTTACTGTAAGGGTGCATATCCTAATTCAGATGGTGCTTTAACACGAAACTTGACCCTTCATCTTTCTTTGTGAGTAAGACACTGACTTCAATGAACCGGGAATCGTCCAACCATCTTCTACAAGGAGGTAACCAATACGACATCGGTACCAACCTCTTCTATGCCAAAGAAGAACATTCACTCTATAGGAACCCTCTACATTGCAATGAAGGTTATGAATGGACATAAGCAACTTTCTAATTTTTTCCTCTTTGTATTTCCTGTTTCTAAGGGCCTCTCCTTCAAGATCCTAGGTGATGTAAGTAATTTGGGTCAACCAAACGGGTAGATTATAGAAGCAGAAATAGAAGCGATCTAGACTTTAGTAGGGATAGCATACTCGACCTTCTTACAAAGCTAAGCAGAAATAAGTGATCACAAAGTAATTCTTGGTTCCCATGACACCAACCTGAAAGCCCAAGTTTCACTATGTGAATTTGAACTACACCTTTAGGAAGGCTTCGGATGGTTTGATGTCTTGCATGTCATACGTGACTTATGCTAGGTCTCTTCGGGAAATAGCTGTCACAGGTCTTGCCTTTCTCTTGTAGGTAGGGACTTTCTCTTGGACTACACTAGTCAGCTTGGGGCCAGTGTGGGTAATGCCATTTCACATAGATCAGTCTCAAGACACTCACATAGGAATGCTTCTCACAAGAATGAGAGAAGTAAAAGCAAATCATATTCAGAAAAGAAGTTTTAATAGTGCCGTAAGTGCTTTCTTGATGTTGTGGCTGTGTCTGTCTTTCTACATACCTTCCCTGGCTCCTCCATTTCTGTGTTAACTTTTGTTTGTTGATTTTTCTCTCATTGTGACTATCGACTTTTTTCATTCCCTTCAAATTCTACCATAGTCCTAATTGCTGATTAATTCCACAGAGTTTATTCCTCTAGTTTTCCTCTCTAGATTATTTTTGATTAGCCTTTATGATCTCTACCTCACTACTATCTTCACCATTTTCCTCATCCAATCCTTTAAACACTCAAACCTCGTAGAAGTAGGACTTCATACTGCTCAAGACTCAATCAAAGTATTGGAAAATGCACCTGATATAAATGCAAAACTCAAAAGTAATGCTTATTTAGGGCCTTACTTTCTTCAGCTTTTTATTCTCATGGTATCCTTTGGTGCTTAACCTCTTCTAAAAGAATCTGTTCCATCAGCAGTAGGCTGATGACAAGTGGCTCTGTCCTCTAACAGAATATCCCCACCTGGGGATCAGGGTGCCTGATGTAAGAATAAATATTCCTGAACTGGCTAGTGGCTTACAATGGACTCTGACACAAAAGATATGGCCCCAAAGGAGCTAACGGTGGTTTACTTTTCAGTAGGTAACCAGGAATAAGTAGATACATGGATATAGCTATCTCATATGAATCACTGAGAGATTTAAAGAAAAAATTCACTAAATTCTTCTACTGCCTATGGAGCTCAAGTTTTATCTACCTTCAAGGCAGCCTTTCTGGTTGCTCAGATTTTCCAGAGATTCTGTACTCACTATTTTTCCACACACATCCTTTTTCAAAACCCTCCTTTAATTAATCTGACCTGAGTAGGCTTCTGCCTCTTAGAAGCCAAAGAGACTAAATAAAGCATTTCTGAAATGAAAATTACAGCACATTGAATATGTCACTATGAATTCAAATGAAAAAAAAAATGCTTAAATTAGCACCAATCCTGGTTGTAATGGTCACAAAGAAGGATGCTAGTCAAGTTCATATTAATAACCTGTTCTAAATTATGGGACAGTAGATCAAAAATATTATTTTCTTAATTATACTAGTGTACAATGGACCCTTACATCCACCCTTAAACTGTCTAGTCCTTGTGTGAGCTCCCCATGCTTTTCTTACCTTTATAATCAGAAATACATATCGAATCGCTCTGATCTCAGACCAAACCAGTATCTATCACCACTAGCACCATAGATTTAGTACCTTCCTACTTAGTGATTGAACTATGTAAAAAAAAAAAAAAAAAAAACCTATTGACAGAATGGACAAACTGTGGTACATCTATACAATAGAATACTAGTATACTATGAATACCATTGGTAACAAAATGAATAAATTATCCATAAATGTAAAAACACAGGTAAATGTCAAAAACATTTGTTGTACTAAAAAAAAAAAAAAAAAAAAAACAACTAAAACAGATTATTCCACTTGTATGAAAGTCTGAATCAGGTGAAACAAACCTGTGGTCATACAAATCAATTTGCCTTTGGTACTGGGGGAAAAAGCGGGACTGGAAGTGACTGAATGTAGCCTGAGGAGACACTGAGGAATGAAGGAGCGTTCCATATCTTTTTTTTTAACAATTTTTTAAAAGTTTTTATTTATTTATTTGACAGGCAGAGATCACAAGTAGACAGAGAACCAGGCAGAGAGAGAGGGGGGAAAGCAGGCTCCCCGCTAGTGAAGAGACCGATGCGGGGGGCTCAATGCCAGGACCCTAGGTCGAGGCTTAACCTACTGAGCCACCCAGGTGCCCCGGAATGTTCCATATCTTGAGAGGGGTGTGTGTTAACAAAGATATATATTTGTCAAAATGTAGAAAATAGTATGTGTAAAATCTGTTGAATCCAAGTTGTATCTCAATAATGCAAGGGCATTTTATAACAAGACATCTATGTAAATAAACTATTATTTTTTTAAAGATTTTATTTACTCATTTGACAGACAGAGGTTACAAGTAGACAGAGAGGCAGACAGAGAGAGGTGGGGGAAGCAAAGAGCCTGATGTGGGGCTTGATTCCAGAACCCAGGGCTCATGACCTGAGCGGAAGGCAGAGGCTTTAATCCACTGAGCCACTCAGGCACCCCTAAACTGCTGTTTTAATCAGTTTTCAAAAACAATGCATCTGGCCTATTTGCCAAAATAGGAAAGTGTGATTATTCCTATTTGCAACAGTGTAAGAATATTTTACCAGATGTATCTTGAGACCTACATCTTTTTTTTTAAATTTTTTTTTTTTACCATAGCACATACCTTAGGGTATGTATTTAATAAAATGCTCTAAGCTTAACTTTATATTACCGTCTATTCATAATTAAATGGCCGGGTTTTCAGTTAGCTGACAGTGGCTTAACCAGTCACTGAGCATACACTAGCCTCCTTGATATTTCACTGGGAACTTCTTTAAAGGCTGTTTTTTTCTTAAGAGGAGGAAGAATTCGATCTTAGAAATTTTCATACTGAGAGATTTAGGGAGACAGATCAGACTACAAAATAATGTTTTAATTTAGAATACTGAGACTTTTTCAAACCAGTCACTTCAAAGTAGACCTTTTTTTTCCCCCCTCTTGCTTCAAAGCATTGTTCATAAGGGATGTATCAAGACAGGCTGGGAACAGTAATGGGCATGTTTTCAAATGGCATCTTTAATTCCTGCACAGGACTTTCTTCCGCCATTGGAGGAATTGTCACAGTACTAAGCTGTAACTCAAGACGCACTTGCATGGGAGGTCTTAATCTAGGCCTTTAAAAAAAATAATGAATAATCAATTCTCCTTTCCTCTCTGTGTGTAGTAAATCACTAACTATATACGGATGACTGGTCATGGTGGGGAAATAGTCACATGATATAATAATAAAAAATTTATATCATTGCAAGGCAAAAATAGCTTTTAAAACGGCTTTCTTATTCTATAACAATTGAAAATGAGGCTATATATTGCTCTCCAGAGTATTCATCTGTGACATCAGTCTTTAGATTATTAGCAGCATATATCATTAGCTGTTAAGATGGTGATACTAGGGTAGCCCAAATGTCAGAATGAGATTGGCTATACAAACTTACTGTTCTAACAGGTTGGGTCTAGTCTGACCTTTAGGTTTTTGTAAGTTTAAGCAGAAAATGGCTTGACTGGGTTTATTCTAATTCTCTTAGTCACTGGTTACCTCTGGGCATTTTTTAAATGCAGGTGAAACAATCTTTTAATTTGAGTTGAAGTACAAAGAGGAGGCCAGTGAGCCACAGTGAGAGCCCAGGCCACTGGAAGCATGTGCTTACCCTCGCTAATGTTAAATAGCTTATACATAAAATATTATAATGTGGGAGCACCTGGGTGGTCCAGTCAGTTAAGGGTCTGCCTTTTGCTTTGGTTATGATCCCAGGCTCCTGGGATCGAGCCCTGAGGCTCCCTGCTCAGTGCGGGGTCTGCTTTTCCTTCTTCTCCTGCCACTCATCCTCTCTCTCTCTCTCTCTCTCTCTCTCAAATAAATAAATAAAATCTTTAAAAAATTAAAATAAAAAGTACTACAAAGTAACCAGTTTCTCTGATCCTTATTCTTCTATAAACACTCAGAGAGGTGTGCTTACCCCAGTTTTAGTACTTCTTATACTGTCACTACCTATTTTTGTGTTTTTCATGGACTTTTACACTTTTACACTCACTGGAGTCAGTATCAGCCTCTCACTTTACTCTAATACCCACAAAAGCACCTCCTTTCTTGGCTTCCCTTAAGAACTATACATGAGATTTTAAAACATTCTAATTACTTTCCATTTAAACAGCATTATGACAGCATGTTGCTTGGAACACCACGAGCCAGGTTCTCGGGCCACCTTGGGGTATGCGGAGGGCGACGCTGTGGCAGTTGGTGGACCAAAAGAAGCTCCATGGTTATCTTCTTCATACACAGACTTTCCCCATGATGTTTCAAATAAGCGGCATTTCTGTTGATGGGACATAATCCAATGCATTCCAGCAAATAATGTAGTAAGAGTGCTTGAAGAGATACAGGGACTCTCCAAAATTACAATTTTTATCTTTTGTATTAGTTTCCTATGGCCATCATAATAAACTGCCACAACACTGGTGGCTAAAACGACACAAGTTTATTTTCTTACCATTCTAGAAGCCAGCAATCCAAAGATGAGCTCAAGTCAAGGTAGCAGCAGGCCTGTTTCATTTGGCAGGGAAGGATCCATTCTTGTTTTTAAATACTGAGCGCTTCACGAATATGCATGTCATCCTTGTGCATGCGTCATGCTAATCTTCTCTGCACTGTTCCAATTTTAGTATGTGTGCTGCCAAAGCGAGCCCAGGGTAGGACTGTTCTTAGCTTCTTCCAGCTTCCGGTGGCTGCTGGCACTCCTGGCCTATAGGTGCAACACTCCAAAATCTGCCTCACTGATCACATTGCCGTCTCCTCTCCTTGTTCTTCTACGTGAACATTATATTTAGGTCCACCTGGATAATCCAGAAAAATCCTCCCACTTTAAGATCCTTCACTAAATCATACCTGCAAAGTTCCCTTTGCTATATAAGGCAGCATTCACAAATTTCAGGAATGAGGACAAAGATATCTTTGGGGGCCATTATTCAGTCTACCATATCTCCTAAAGCTCATTAATTTCCTTAAACACAAAACAGAATATACTTAGGGAGTGGGAAGGGGTCACTAATGGCAGTGATGACAATGGTAAAAACAGTAGTGATATTTGTCTTTTTAAAAATTTTTTTTGAAGATTTTATTTATTTGATAGAGAAAGAGAGAGAGAAAGAAAGAGATCGCAAGTAGGCAGAGAGGCAGGCAGAGGGAGAGAGGGAAGCAGGCTCCCTGCTGAGCAGAGAGCCCGATGCAGGGCTCGATCCCAGGACCCTAAGACCATGATCTGAGCTGAAGGCAGAGGCTTAACCCTCTGAGCCACCCAGGCACCCAGTAGTGATACTTGTAACAATAAAAATTGCAGAAGTAGTTACAATGACAGCAGTGATACAAGTAGCAACATCAGGTAGAGCTACTACTACCATTACTGAGTACCCCTGATATGCCACACCCCTCTCAAGGATCCTAAACACATATGTCCCTTAGTCTTGACAACAGTCCTAAAAGAAAGGCACTGATTAACTTTATTATTTTCTCCACTATCCAGATGAAAAGAAAGAGGCTGAGGTCACTGAAGAGCCTTCATAAAGTCATACCCCTAAAGCTTGGCAGAACTGGAATTTAAATACAAAACAAAATAAACAAACAAAAAAAAAGGACTTTGAAATCCAAAAAATCCACTGCACCCTTCTGATACCCAAGGTGGCAATAGTAGCATATCTTCCAGGATAGTCTGGACCCTAATATTTCTAACTGTGAAAGGTAAATTGGACAGCTTTGATACAGTAATATAAACCATTTCTGTTTTTGAGAGAGAGAGACAGAGAGAGTGTGCATGCACATCAGGGAGGGGAAGAGCAGAGGGAAAGGGAGAGAGAGAATCTTAAGCAGTTTCGGGGCTCAGTCTCATGACCCTGAGATTGTGACCTGAAATTAAGATTCAGACACATAGTGGACAGCCAACACAAGTGCCCCTAAAATAAACTTTTGAATGACCGATGTCTCCATAAGCACAATGAAACATAAGCAATAAACCATGGGGAAATATTTTTTTTCAGTATAAAGATTTAATATTTTTTATCTACAAAGAACTATAAATTAAGAAGAGAAAATAACCACTTAAGATGCTACATTGATATTATCCAGCAGATCTCTAGAACATATTCATTTTGCAGGACTGAAACTTTACTCCTTCACTAACCCTCCCCCCCCGCTCCTACTTTCTGTCATCATGATTCTGGCTACTCCAGGTACCTCCGAGAAGTAAGCACAGTATTAGTCTTTTTTGTGTGTCTGGCTTATAGTATTCACAAGGCTCATCCTTGTAGCCTGTGTCAGACTCTCTTTTCTTTAATAATGTTTTTTATTTTAATACTATTTAATAATACTGCATTTATATTATATATATTATATATAATATTTAATAATATTCCATTGCACATATTTATGAATTTTGCTTTATGCATTCATCTGTTAATGGACACTGAGGCTACTTCCACATTTTAGCTATTAGGGATAACTCTGCAGTGGACATGAGAGTGAAAACAACTCTTCAAGATCCTGACCTCAATTCGTTTGGGTATAGACTCAAAAGAGGGACTGTAGAATTGTACACTTACAAAGAAACTGTTAAGAGGGTAGATCTCATCTCATAGTAAATACTCTTACAATAATAATAATAATTAAAAGATAGTGCTCTGAGCACTTGCAACTACTGCTCCTCTGAATATCTTATAAAAATTATTGAAAAAAATAGGGAAAATGAAACCAAAATTCTGGAAAACAAGAAAGAATCCATCTGGGAAAGCTATGTCAAGAAATGAAAAGCATATGAGCTATGTTAACAGAGAGCACAGGGAATTTGTTATACAGGTGCTGGAAGGCAGAAAAACTAAAGGATTCCGAGCTAACATGGACATTAGTAGCTGCAGGAAGCAGTTAAAAGTTCTAGGGCTCAGAACATAAAAAGGAAGAAGAGGTAGGGTTATCAAAATCTAGGAGACTGGAAAGGAAACACCCTCTAGCCCCCACACGATTGGTATTTGGAAAGGAGTATGGCCAGCTAGAGCTCCACTCACCGAGGGGGCATGGCTTATTGCCTTTGGTACTTCTGAGGGAAGAGGGGGGTGGCTCTGTGGCTGGGACTGAGGACGAGGTGGGAGTGCCGGAGTCCATAGCTGTCCGTTGTCCCTGCTGTGGGGAGAACGCCTAGAGCTGAAGACAAAAAGCAAGTTCCTTCCTCCTTCTGCTTTTCACTCTCCTTTCCTTATACCCCACCTACAGAACCTCCCAAGAAGTCAGCAGACTATGAATTGTAGCAAACGTAGTTTCAGGGGTGCCTGGGTGACTTAGTGACATAAACCTCTGCCTTAGGCTCAGGTCATGATCTCAGGGTCTTGAGATCGAGCCCCACATAGAGCTCTCTGCTTGGCAGGGAGCCTGCTTCCTCCTCTCTCTCTCTCTCTGCCTGCCTCTCTGCCTACTTGTGATCTCTCGCTGTCAAATAAATAAATAAAACCTTTAAAAATTAAATAAATAAATAAATAAAAAGAAAATGTAGTTTCGGAGTTCCATTGCCACCCTTTACATTAAAACGAAGAAGACTATAAAGCGTGGCTTTGCAACTGAGAGAAAACGGGCAACTAGCAACAGTGATGAGAGTAGACAGGGAAATTTGAGGAACTTCTCAAAGACGATGTGGTAGATTATTACAAAAACGGCTCTGATTTTCCATTGCTTTTTTTACCCACACCCCTTGCAATATGACTCTGATACTGTTCTCATCAGGATGCGATGCCTACTATCTTTCCTCCTTTACTTTAGCCTGGTCTTATGATTTACCTTGACCAAAAAAATACAGTGGGAAGTGCAGTGTGCTTATTTTAAGCTTACATCTCAAGGGATCTTATGGGCTTCTGCTTTTCCCCTTAGAAGACTGCCTCTTCCATGAGAATGATCCCAGAAACTCGTACTGGAAGGTAAGAGACCATGTGGAGGAGACCTGAATCATCCACAGCCACTGAGGCCACACTTGGCCATCCAGCCATAGTTAATTTTGAACCTTGTGTCAAACACTAGAGAGAAAAGGAAGCCCAGGGGTCATCTTACACTCTTTTCTACTTTGGCTCCTTCATGTGCCTGTCAGCTCCATGTCCATGCAGTTCAAGGGGGAACCTGTCTGCAGATGCACTGCCCATTGCACACAGCCGGAAACTAATCCACGTTTTGAGGAAACAGAATCCCAGAGGAAATGACTGCAGCGGAAATCCACATCAATTGAGTACAATTATCAATCTAGTCTTTCCATCAGATCTATGAAAGAAGAACTTCAAATAAGCAAACTTCCAGGGATGACAAGAACTAGGGTGAACAAATAAACTCAGCCTAGAGGAAAAAAAATACAATTCAGTGAATAGAAGAGACCTTTACAATATATTCTAGTGAGAGGCTTTTATCTTCAGAAAGCATATAAAACTTGTTATAAAAACAAGAAATAATATCTGATATTAAAAATATAGTATTGAATAACATTTATTTGAAGAGTGGCAAAATAAATGGTTGGTCTAAATATGAACGTATACTCAGGAATAAAAGCTGATAAATCTATTTCTGAATCATGTGCAAAATGACATGTAAAGAAAAATACAAGGAAAAAAAGAGACATGGGCATCAGATTTTGAGCTTTAAGTTCCACCTAACAGGAATTCAGAGCTACTCAGAATAGCAGCAGTGGGAAGGAAAAAACAAACAAAACCTGACAGAACAATACTTCCTAAACTTTAATTTTTATTAATTTTTATTTTTTTTTAAAGATTTGTATCCATCTGTCAGAGTGAGAGTACGTGAGAGAGGGGGGAGACAGACAGAGGAAGATGCAGGCTCCCTGCTGAGCAAGGAGCCCGATGCGGGACTCGATCGCAGGACCCCGGGATCATGACCTGAGCCGAAGACAGATGCTTAACCCACTGAGCCACCCAGGTGTCCCAAGCTTTAATTTTGTAAAGCCCCACTGAAGGCTAAGCAAGAGAAATAAAGACTCATGATAAGGCACAACCTTGTCCCAGTCTAAAATGGCAACCATAAAAGAGAATATTCTGAGAGCTTCTAAAGAGAAACACATATGTGCACTCACACACACATGCATGCACAAACCTACACTCACACACTGCTTGGGCTCTCACCCTGTCTTTCCCTCTCTCTCACATCCTTGTTTTCTGGCCCAAGTATTTTTGTGCTCAATTTGTATCATTCAAGCCCCAGATGTTAAAGACCACACTTGAAAATATCAGCAAAACAAACAATGTCCACAGATCTTAAAATACATGCTATGTATTTTTTTATGGTACTAAAAGCTTTTCTGCACGAAATAACTGTAATTTTTGAGCATCAACTCTTTTACTTCCCTCAGCGTATTGTTAACTAAATTTATTTTCATACTATTCTGAAAATTTCTCTCCAATACTTCCTCCATCCCTAGCCCTCAGACCATAATCCTGGGTGGCCCTTTAATCATGAGTGTAGTATGTCTAAATTTTGATAGAACACCAACAGTTCAGGAGCATGTTTCAAACATTTTACGTGCATAATGGCATAGAAACCATTTTCCATGTGATCTAACAGTAACACACATATATACACTCAAGTGTACATATCAAAGTGTATGTAAGTGTATGCATCTGGCAGCAATACACACACACACTCAAGTGTGTGCATCAAATGGAAACAATCACTGAAACGATACTTGTAAATTCACATGAAGTGTTTTGATATTTCATATTCTCTTCCATTATGTTCTCTTTTATTTATAAAATATTATTTTATAATCAACTAATGATCATTGGTCCAGAGCTGAAAATAAATCCCAGATTAGAAGGTACAGGATAACTAAGTTTCTACTGCAAGAGCAGTAATTAAGCCAGAAAGGAAACTGAAGAGGGATATGGAGTCTGTAATCAGGACATGTAGGAGGGAAGAAGTAGTGACAAGGAGCACAACTTAGAACAGTGTATCTGATACTTAACTGATCTATATCCCAGTACTCAAGGTATTCTTGAATAAATGCTCATGATTTTTGTACTGTAAAAATGTTATGCTTATTTGACAATTACAAGCATTTCCTTCCAGAAAGATGAGAGCCATGACTCCTCCACAACTACCTCTAATGTTATGATACTCCCTTTCATTTCTCAAAAGGACTATGAAAATGCCTCCTAAGGAGTCTTTGCATTTCTGTTCTTTTCCTCTAAATCCAGGCCAAAGTAATATTCATATTGTCACTATCCAATATGATGTTACTTAAAGTTCCTTAAAACCTCTGTGAAATTATTGACAACTACATAAAGGAGTATACTGATTTCTTATTGCTGCTGTAGCAAGTTACCCCAAATTCAGCTACCTAAAACAACACAAATTTATTATTATATATTAGATTTTAGGGGAGAATCTGTTCTTTTTCCTCTTTCAACGTTTAGAGTCTGCTTGCATTTCTTGGCTAACATCCCCTTCATTTATGATTACATCAGGCCCAGATAACCCAGGATATTTCTCCCTCAAGATCTTTAAATTAATCATATCTGAAAAAATCTTTTATGTCAGGTAGGATAAAACATTCGCAGGTTCTAGGGATTTGAATGCGGACCTTCTAGGGGGACATCATCTGTCTACCACAAGGAGTAAGTAAAAAATGCTTTACCAGACCAGACAAATCACTATTTCCTGTGTTCCCTAACTTCTCTCCTGCCACCTCCCAGAGCCAGTCAAGTCACCCCAGGATCATGTCAGCATGTGAAACTACCGACTTTGTCAAATAAGAACGTTATTTTTTCAAGTCCGTGTACCTTTTAACATTCTGTTTCTTTTGCTTCTGAATTCCTCTCCCACTTTTCCATCTGCTGAACTCCAACTCAGTTTTGCAAGACCTAGCACAAATGGTATCTCTTTGGAAAATTATATACGCCCACATGCAATTCTCAGTCACAAGTAAATTGCTTATTATCATACCACTTTGTTTTAGCTCTTTCTGAAAGGTTACAACATTAGACTATAATGTTTGTTTCCTGGTCTTTCTTTCCAAATAGAATGTAAGATTCTCAAAAGAATGAACTACTCATCCTTGCGTTCCAGGGTACCTCTGCCTGACGAAAAAAAAAAAAAAAAAAAGAAAGAAAGAAAAAAGAAAAATCCAAAGTAAACACTAAGAAGAAGAGAGGGGAAAAAAAAAAAAAACTTTAATACATGCCAAGTTAAAAAAGCAATTATCTATGGTACTTCAAAGTGTCTGAGAGGAAAACCACTTGCCTAATTTCAGAAACACATGTGGCCATGCATCACTAATCTTTGCAATTAGTATAACAAATCTGTAAAGTGTTCAGAGCTAGAGGGTCCTTGGATTGCATAATGGTATGAAGGTAAAATCTGAAAAACATGGAGCATAACTGAGAGGTATTGAATCCAAGGAATGGAAGACCAAAATATATGGTTAATGAGAGGAGACAGGATGAAGTAGGAAAAGCAAGTGATGTCAGTGATGAGAAAAATGGGAGAATATCAGTGGAAATTAAAACAGGTGGATATTTAAAAGGTCACTTGGTAATTTTTCTCCAAGTATAAATAAAAGTAACAACAAAAATAAAACGGGGGGCAACTGGGTGCAGCCGTCGATTAAGCATCTGACTCTTGATTTCAGCTCAGGTCGCGATCTCAGGGTTCTGAGGTCAAGCCCCATGTCAGGCTCCACAGTCAGTGTGGAGTGTCCTTGGGGTTCTCTTGTCATCCCCCCACTCCCCACTTTGCATATGCTTGCTCACGCTCTCTCTTGCTTTCTAAGAAAAAAAAAAAATAAAAAACATGGGATAACTACATCCCATCATACCACAGTCATACTGCTGAGAGCCAAGGACATGTTATGAAGCTAGAAAAAAACAACATATTACATACGGGGTGATGCCGATGTGAATTATGGGTAACTTGTTGGACACCATGGAAGGCAGAAAGCAATAGAATAGCAACTTTAAAGTCCTGAAAGACAAACGTCCCCCTAGAATTCTCTAACAGCAAAATTTTTTATCAGAAATGAAGGCTGTAGAAAGATATTCAGATGGACAAATTTAAGAGATTTGCTTTTTAACCCACTGAGCCACCTAGGGGCCCCTAAGAGATTTGCTTTTTAAGGAATACCCTCACACAGAAAGAAATGTTAAAGGACGTTCCATGGACTGAAGGAAAATAAAATCAGTCAGCAGACACTACTGTTCAGAAGACCCAAGAGTCCTAGAAATGACAAATATATATATAACACAATTAAATATATTAATTTTGTATATTGATATATAAACAATGCTATATATATTTATCATACATGAGCATTTTTGTCTTGATTTTTATAAAAGACATTTGCCTGATGGAAGAGAAAATGTCTTCTAGAGCTTCTGAAATATGTAAACATAGTATGTGTGTTAATAGTGGTACAAAGGATAGGAGGGAGGTAAATGAAAAAAATAACACAGAAAGAGGGGAAATGAAGAATGTATGCTTTTCTGTATACGGCAGCAGAACCAATCAATTACAAAGAACGGGAGAATCACACTTATTAAAATGCTAGGACAACGGTGTCTGGGTGGCTCTGTCAGTTAGGCATCAACTCTTGGTTTCAGCTCAGGTCATGATCTCAAGGGTTGTGATCTCAAGCCCTATATCAGGCTCCTTACTCAGTAGGAGTCTGCTTGAAGATTCTCTCCCTCTTCCCGTCCCCCACTCTCAAATAAATAAATGAATAAATCTTAAAAAAAAAAAATGCTAGGGCAGACTTAGTGATAATTTGCCTGTTCCTGCCACTGAGATGTGCCTTTTTGGCTGTGAGTTGGCAGAGAGAGCCATGCCAACATGGCCTCCACATGAGCAGTAAGAAGTACAGATAGCAAGGACTAATGGAAGGAAGAGAGACCCAACTCTGTATATTGCTGTGCCCATGAATAAACACTTCACTGCTACCATTTCTGTAAAACAGGCCTAACTGGAATGTTACTACACTGAAAAGAAATAAAATAAAATGGAAAGAAGAAGAATATCCAAAAGTGTCCAAAGTAGTGGGATCTGGAATGCACATAGTTGATACTAAAAGGAAAAATGACATTGAAGGACGACTTCTGTATCTTTCAGAGAAGTCATATCTAATGCCACTAGGGCAGACTTAAAGTCAGATGTAAGCATCAGCTCACATTTCTCTTCTGGTGACTTAACATCAGCCCCATCAGTTGCCTTTAGAGCAGCTCTGGTTACAGGACAGCCTGCACCAGAGCCAGGAAGAGCCAGACCCAGTCGCAGATGTTTCTTGCTGAAGAACAATCCAAAAGGGCAATATAGGGCTTGGCACAAAGGGCTGCCAAGTCCACTCTCTGGTCACTCAAACAGGGAAAAGGGAAAGAGAGCTTAGCAACTGAAGGACCCAGGTGCCACGTTGTGTGCACGTGTCTATTGAGTGAAGTAGCCTAAAAAGCCACCTGAGTCCTTAGATGTCCATGCACTCAACCTTGTGGCTTGAGTAACAACATTTCCAGGGCAAAGGCTGATGAAAGAGGAGGGCTAACGGAGACCATGTGCCTTGGTATAGTCAATGACAAAATTCAGTGCCAAGGGAGGGATGTGCAGCTGTTCAAGAATTGTTTTGTTCCCTAAAAAATAAAACTTGGGTTTACAAAAATCCAAATTTCTATTTAACTGTATGTCAGTTATCTTTTTCTGTAAAACAGATGGGATGTCAAACCAAAATCTTGATGACTCAGAGGTATGACTTTTAGTGTTTTATTCAATTTTTTAAAACAGGTAAAACAGCAAAGTAATAGACAAATGGCACACTGCAAATAAAAGATAAGCAAAAAATCCTACCATAAGGGTCCAAACCAAGGTATATATATTACTTTCCCTAACCTTATGGTTCTGTAAAACCGACTTAAAATGACAATTTGAATTAAAGTCTTACTTTTAAAAAAATGTTCATTATCTCAATTTCTTCTTCCAAAATCATCCAGGCTGCCAACCATGATGTATAAACCCCAAATGGCTAAAATTTCTCTCTGTTTACCGGCCTTTCCTTTTACCATTTACTTCAACAGAACTTTCAGGCAGATCACATCCTTCTGAATGGAGTAAAACTCAGAAATTTTGAAATAAGGACAGTGGTTATTATTTTGCATTTGTCTACACTTCCAGTCTCCAAACAGTTGCTTTTAAGATGCATCAAGTTATTTACAGAAGTATTATTTGTCATCCCCTCACCACTGGATTCAATTATATGTATGCTTGAAGACTTTTTATGAATTGGTGAAAAAGTTTTTAGTTTTCCCTTCACCAAACATTCATTGTGCAATTCTGGGCTTGCAGAGAATATGCTATAGTCAGAATTTTATGCAAACATCATCATATTGCACATTTAGTAAATTTCACATTTTATCTTTTGGCAACAGCAATCTTACTTAAATATTGTGTCTGTGAAATATCTGCATGTCCTCGCCTGGGAAGGGTCAGAAATGAATGCTCAGCTGAAACATTCTGAGCCAAAGTATCTTACTAACCAACCTATTTTCTCAAAGTTAGTTAAGCATCTGAAGAAGTCACTTGACTCAGGTAAATGGAGCCACATCTCTAAGAAAAGATTTTTTTGCAAAGAGAGTTTACATAAGCTACTTGGGGATGTTAAATACTTATTATTTTATTCTGTTTTTGAAGGAAAGTCAATGAAAGAATAAATCAAGAAGAGTTAAAATAATCTAAGCCATTAAAAAAAGATACCCCACTCTCGTGTTAAAGTCAAGGGGATTCCAACCCCTAACCTTTCCTCCTTCCACTAAACAGTTGTGAACTCCTCCCTCTGCCATGTATTAGTTCAGTGTACAACATAATTTGCTTAATCCAATATTTCTTTCTCTAAGTTAAAGGGACACCAGCTTTGCAGGATATTCACCTTGAGGATTAAAGAGAATTTTTCACTTTATTCTTGGGTCTTTCAAGTAGTAAATGCAGGCGAAGTCAATATACAAGGCACATTCTAAAAGAATACCATTGTAAAGTGACTTGATTGCAAATGTACCATCCTACTGGGGAAAAAGCAACAGGACCTGAGATCAGGACTACAACATTCCCTCTTTTCAGTTTCCTGGTAAGATCTCTTATTTTTGGCATGCTTCATCAGTGCATTTGTTATTTTTTCCCCTAAATTTGCATTTCCTCTTTTCAGGGCTACAGCCTGATATGGCACTTCCACTGAAGTTTAAAGAGGCTGCACAAAGTTACTATAACTCTCCTCCAATGCAGTATTTACCATTTCCTCTCTCATCACATCTTAGGCCAAAGCTCTTTTGGTTATCTTCTGTGAAAAGACATGAATCTTCAAGATTGTTTCTCATAAAATCAATTACAGAGCGTCAATTCAATCTTACAAAGCTTTTATATGATTTTACTTTGCTATATGAATGATAAATTTTTTAGAATGCTGCTCAAAGCTACGACAACAGCTACAAATTAAGATGGAGAACTGAGTAATTACCAAAATATTTTGTATGGATTAGTTGACAGTGAGTCAATAATTATTCTGAGTATTTTGGTTCTCACTATAAGAACGCCTGCTTTTATTTCATTTTACACAGATACCTGAGGTCTTAGATTATGGCTACTCGAGGAAAATGATCAGAATATTCTAGAAGTCAGTTAAGTATGTTAGGTTGGGGTTTTAATACTGTATGAAAGTATGAAAATGGATGATTCAGTCAAGTTGGTGGGCTAATCCTCTTGTTTATCCCCAAATAATCACAGTGCAAGCTCTCAGCCAAAGGTACAGGGGTTATCTGAAAATCATGTACCATACATGCAAACCTCTTTTTTTTTTCTCTCTCTCTCTCTTATTGATAAGATTTTAACGAACTGGACAACTTGCTTTAAGTCTCTTCGTTATTCTAGAAATTGGTTACTTCATTTCTAAAGCAGAGATAAATGAAACCTTATCCCATGATGAGATACTTCACAGATATAAAAGATTCTGGATCTAGAGATTTATGGAGATTATTTCCTACCCTGCTCTACTTGCCAAGACACTAATATATTACATTGCATTCTTCTTGTATGGTATAATTTAAATATGCTATCCAATTGATCATCCAAAACAAACAGTTCATATGTTACACTGTTACTATGTTCACACAGGGATACCAATTTAAACTAATATGAACACATTTGTTTAGCAAATGAGTACTGGAATTGAAATTTGAAGTCTTGTATGTCTTATAACAAAGTGTTTCTTTTATGTTTACTTTTTCTTCTTCTTCTTCTTCTTCTTTTTTTTCTTAAATATGTTACACAATTCTGCTAGGCAAGTGAAGTTATCTTCACAGTTAATGATCTTTAAACTGGCCAAATTATGACAAGACTCAAAGACAAATGAAAGAGAAGACAACTGAGTAGGTAAGTGTGGAGCAACTCAGCCCCTTTCAAACCAGCAAATCTCTAGAGTCAGGAAAATATATTCAGAGTAGTGGAAGGAAATTTTGTTGATGGTATCATACCAAAAAACAAATAAACAAAAAACCCCCTAGTGTTTAAAAATATCATGGAGAATGGTAAGATGAAAAAAGAAAACAGACAAATATCCAATTTTTAGAAATAGAGATTAAAAGTCCCTTGTCTAGTTATAGCATAAAATTTTATAGAAGTTTGGGGTTTTTTATTGGTCATTTAATTAGGAGACGATTAAGACATGGCCAACTGCTTTTATTACCATTATAATGAGAGTATTTATATTAAGGTCTTCTTATAGAAATATTTTGAGAAAATCAATCAACAATAATAATAAATTGATTTATAATTAGAATTCAAAAAGAATTATTTGAAGATGTGATATCAGATGAGAGAGATTTTTGTCCTAGGCACATTCTCTATCTTCTTGTAGAACATTATAGTCAATGACATGAATGAATACAGTTTTCAAACTTAAAGACACCCTATCATAGTCAGGATTTTAAAAGACCTTGGCACATGGAAATGTAAGATGAAACTAGAGCTAAATCTAAGAAACATAAGTAAATTACCAATATATTGATGTTAACAATCCACTGCGTAAGAACTTCATGAAAACTGAACTTATCCATGGTTCATGTAAAGAATATTAAAGTGTTTTAGTAGACTTAATCATGTGTTAATTCACAGTGACACCATGACTATTTTAATAGCTGACTCTTTGTCAGTAATCACTAATGCAATAATATTCTCCTAAAGAATAATAGTAATATGATTTTTTCCAACAAAATCGGTTCCGGACAGTGGCAGAGTAGGAGCGAGAGAAGTGGGGGAATCAGCTGGAGGAAAGAGGGAGCACAGTTCCCAAAGGAAGCAATTTCTCAAGAAATTTCAAGATTATGTGGATGACCTGCTGGTTGACAGAATTACACATAAAGATGTTTGAGAAATCCGTGTGAAGCAAGATCATGAAACTGGATGACTCCACTCAAAAAAGGGTGTACTTTTCTATGTATTTGTGCTTTCACTAAGTCCCAGCACAGGCCAGACCACCCTGAGTCCAGTCATTCTCTGTCCCACACTTTACATCATTTGGCTCTCCTTCCAGTTCTTGGTGTAAAATTGTAAAAATAAGATTGATAACCAAAAACTCATTCTAAGTAAGCTGAATGAGAGATCAAGAGTCTAAAACCTATGTTACCTGAAAAAGGGCTGATGTTCTTGAATGTATTTCATCTCTAAAACAAAATCATTGAGAAGAGTGATAATGTCTAGTATTTTAATTTAAAAGACTGTTGAATTAAAGGCATCCAAATTGGCAAAGAAGAAGTCAAATTATCACTCTTTGCAGATGATATGATACTATATGTGGAAAACCCAAAAGACTCCACTCCAAAACTGCTAGAACTTATACAGGAATTTAGTAAAGTGTCAGGATATAAAATCAATGCACAGAAATCAGTTGCATTTCTCTACACCAACAGCAAGACAGAAGAAAGAGATATTAAGGAGTCAATCCCATTTACAATTGCATCCAAAACCATAAGATACCTAGGAATAAACCTAACCAAAGAGACACAGAATCTATACTCAGAAAACTATAAAGTACTCATGAAAGAAATTGAGGAAGACACAAAGAAATGGAAAAATGTTCCATGCTCCTGGATTGGAAGAATAAATATTGTGAAAATGTCTATGCTACCTAAAGCAATCTACACATTTAATGCAATTCCTATCAAAGTACCATCCATCTTTTTCAAAGAAATGGAACAAATAATGCTAAAATTTATATGGAACCAGAAAAGACCTCGAATAGCCAAAGGGATATTGAAAAAGAAAGCCAACGTTGGTGGCATCACAATTCCGGACTTCAGGCTCTATTACAAAGCTGTCATCATCAAGACAGCATGGTACTGGCACAAAAACAGACACATAGATCAATGGAACAGAATAGAGAGCCCAGAAATAGACCCTCAAATCTATGGTCAACTAATCTTCGACAAAGCAGGAAAGAATGTCCAATGGAAAAAAGACAGCCTTTTCAATAAATGGTGCTGGGAAAATTGGACAGCCACATGCAGAAAAATGAAATTGGACCATTCCCTTACACCACACACAAAAATCGACTCAAAATGGATGAAGGACCTCAATGTACGAAAGGAATCCATCAAAATCCTTGAGGAGAACACGGGCAGCAACCTCTTCGACCTCTGCCGCAGCAACATCTTCCTAGGAACAACGCCAAAGGCAAGGGAAGCAAGGGAAAAAATGACCTACTGGGATTTCATCAAGATCAAAAGCTTTTGCACAGCAAAGGAAACAGTTAACAAAATCAAAAGACAACTGACAGAATGGGAGAAGATATTTGCAAACGACATATCAGATAAAGGACTAGTGTCCAGAATCTATAAAGAACTTAGCAAACTCAACACCCAAAGAACAAATAATCCAATCAAGAAATGGGCAGAGGACATGAACAGACATTTCTGCAAAGAAGACATCCAGATGGCCAACAGACACATGAAAAAGTGCTCCATATCACTCGGCATCAGGGAAATACAAATCAAAACCACAATGCGATATCACCTCACACCAGTCAGAATGGCTAAAATCAACAAGTCAGGAAATGACAGATGCTGGCGAGGATGCGGAGAAAGGGGAACCCTCCTACACTGTTGGTGGGAATGCAAGCTGGTGCAGCCACTCTGGAAAACAGCATGGAGGTTCCTCAAAATGTTGAAAATAGAACTGCCCTATGACCCAGCAATTGCACTATTGGGTATTTACCCTAAAGATACAAATGTAGTGATCCAAAGGGGCACATGCACCCGAATGTTTATAGCAGCAATGTCCACAATAGCCAAACTATGGAAAGAACCTAGATGTCCATCAACAGATGAATGGATCAAGAAGATGTGGTATATATACACAATGGAATACTATGCAGCCATCAAAAGAAATGAAATCTTGCCATTTGCAACAACGTGGATGGAACTAGAGCGTATCATGCTTAGCGAAATAAGTCAAGCAGAGAAAGACAACTATCATATGATCTCCCTGATATGAGGAAGTGGTGATACAACATGGAGGCTTAAGTGGGTAGAAGAAGAATAAATGAAACAAGATGGGATTGGGAGGGAGACAAACCATAAGTGACTCTTAATCTCACAAAACAAACTGAGGGTTGCCGGGGGGAGGGGGGTTGGGAGAAGGGGGTGGGATTATGGACATTGGGGAGGGTATGTGATTTGGTGAGTGCTGTGAAGTGTGTAAACCTGTTGATTCACAGACCTGTACCCCTGGGGATAAAAATATATGTTTATCAAAAATAAAAAATTAAAAAAAAAAAAGACTGTTGAATATAAAAAGAAAAGGATTGGAATCAATCTGTGAAACTTCTATAAGGCAGAACAAAGTGGATTTTATGTTAATTATAAGAATGGACTTTCTACAAAGGAAATAAGAAAAACAAAAACAAAAACGGAAAAAGAACAAAGTCTGGACCACATTATAAAACACTGAAGTGGGAACCACTCCTTTGCCGCACTGGGGCCAGCAGCCACCCTGACCGGGGTCTGAGGCCCAGTCTACTACCACGGACTTCATGTCCAGTCAGCAGCCCCAGACAAAGCCTTCGTCTGGGCTTTGGAGGACTTTGCAAGTTACTCATTTGATGGTTGCTGGGTGGCCCAGTTTGTGTAAATATAATACGTTGGTATCTCTCCATGTTCCTGTCGGGATTTATTGTTTACAAACTTCTTTTTGTATGGAGAGAAAAATAGTTAAATGGTTCTGCACCAGGGAAAGGGATCTGAAATAGAAGCTTGGGGGCTCCTTTTCTCACAGTGGGGTCTTGAACCACCCTTTCTTTTGATTTCTCCTCCTCCATTTCTATTTTGAATGAGTTCCTCTGTCCTAAAAAAATTGACTCCTACCCTACTCATTCTTCACCCTTCCCCACCCACACATACAGATTATTTGCAGGATGACTCCACAACTCTTAAGTGATTTGCACAAAATCCCAGAAAAGCTAGGAACATTTTATGCCATGCTCCCAACCTCCAAAGTCAAGACTATGCCAAACACTTAAGCTACTGTATTTGAAGGGAACAAATCGTAACTTAATCTCTAGATTAAGAGATTGAGAGAATCAAGAAGGGAGATTTCCATGTAGCAAGTGGAGTCAGGAGACCAAGAAAGGAAAGAGGAAGGCATATCAAAGTCATTCAGGAACTTTCACGCATCTGCAAGAAACTCAAGTCAAAGTAACCACAAACCTGTGTTACAGGAGATGGATGAATATAATTCCATGTTTGTCTGAACTCTTAAATTGACAGGGAGGAAGAGAGGGTAGGAAAGCATGTAGTTACATGTGTTCAGACTATGTATCAGTCCTGAGCTGCAAGAGACTGACCCCCTGGACTCCAGTGACCCCATCAAATGATGGTTGACTTTGCTCTGATTGTACTTTCTTTGTCCTTTGCCATCCTTTTGTAACACATAGGCTGACTTTTCCCCCCCTCCCTTCTCTTTTCCCTGGGAAAAGACAATAAGTACATAAAGAATAATTGGTACTGGAAGAAAAACAGAAACAAAAACAGAACTGTGAAGTGAATGTGTTCAAGAAGACACTGCTGAAGACTGGAGAAAGGTTTTCTACATTGAGTTGGAAGACAAGCTAACTCCCCAAAGCACCCATCCATCAACCACGAAGATTCTAGGATTCTCAATATGTGGGTGCGCACCTGAGTAGTAAGTAGAAAACAATTCAGGACACCTTTTCATGGTTTCCACTGGGTGTTCAAATTCTCTGTGCCTCCATCAGTAACACACCTAAAGAACTGTATCTCCTGTAATTACTGTATTTTATTTTTGGTCCTGTCCTCTCATGCCATAGGAGAATAACTGGTTCAACATTCTTTACTATATGAAGAGATCTTTACAAACGACTTTTTGTAAGCAGAATTCCCTGTATGATTGGGCATTTCAACTTCACAATGAATTGCATGTATGTACATACGCATGCACATGCTTCAGTCCTTCCAAAGTACACAGGAATTACAGAAATGGCATTTTTGGACTTCCCTCCCCTGCCGACCTCTCTACCTGCTCCACCTCCTTCTGCTTGACTCATGACAGAACTGAATTCATTAAGTTGTGTTTTGGGCATGACGCCCTCAGCCTAGGAATTTAATAAGTCATAGTTTGATGTAATTTGTTATATTCATTGTAATGACACCCCTTAAATGCCATCAATAATTATGTCATAAAGGACTATCTTTATAATGATCTACAAGATAAATTTCTCTCAGGCCTCAGTCTTCACAACACAGTTGCACTTCATCTTTAGTAATATTTGGTAACCTTTTTTAAAATGCACCGATTATATGACCATTTGATTCATATTTCTCCCTCCTCACTGACTACCAAAGTCCAGAGACAAATTGGTGAGCCACTAGTTATAGCTTCCATTAGAAATATTACTTTACCCTACCTGTATCTTTCTCTTCAATGGCCCTTGTGCTTAGATTTGCTCATCTTTTTGCTTTTCAGGGGAAAAAAAAATCTGTTAGATCAGGTTTTATGATATTCTTTTGAACAGGGTAGACAATAGATAAATAACCTGTCAAATGAACATGTCGTCCTCAACTCTCCTATACTAAGGGAACTTTACCGAAGTCTGCTATAAAATCTAAAAGAATGATTAAAAAATCCTTTTTTTTTTTTTTCCCCAGAACAACCTAGAGTAGTATGATGCACCTATTTTATACTCACTTTTTCATCGTGGTCCCCTTGTTTCAAGACCACCTTTCCCCTCCTTCAATGTTGGCCATTGACTGAGAGAGAAATGATGCTTCTCTCAGATTAAAGCTGTGGAGCCGCATGCCCCTGTGTAGTCTACGTGTGTCTTAGCACATGTGACTAAACAAACTATATTCTCAAAGGGGAAAGAAAAGGTCTTTTAAACCCAGTCCCTCCATCCTGAAAACACTAGCCTCAGCAAATGCAGTTATAGAATTCACAAGTCCTTTCAACTCTACAGCCTGTGTAATGAACTTTATAATCATTACTCTCTGACAAGCCATGCATGCCTACTACTCAGGAAACAGGAAAATGGAAGAAATCATGCTGTTCTCAGTGTTACCCATCCTAATCAATCAAGGGAAGCCAAGGAAATTTTTCCAGAAGTGAGAAGAGACAGGGGTCAATTCCTTTTATAAGAAAGATGAACTGTTTCTTATGACTTCTTTATAAACTATTTATTCAGCATGACTAATCCCTCAATGGAAAGAACTATGGAAAACGAATTGCTTATTCTGGATGCAAAGGGGATAGAGCCTTGAGCTTATATTTTGTCCATTTCTTTTGCTTACAGGTAAGTAGTTATTTGCTTACTTAACAAAGCTACTGTAACTAGGATGAAATATGTTTCCCCTTTGGGGCACTATACTTTTCTATAAAGAAATATCAAAGAAATTTAAATGTGGTCTCAATTAAATGCAATGGCCCAGATTTCAGGGCTGAGCTGAATTTCTCAAATCATACTTCAATACTTCTATCTTCCTGTGACACTTACTGTTCTGTAGGGGAATGGGCTAAGAGAAATTTCAACACCGGTTGACTTGAGAGTATGTAGTAATAACTCTTGAATGATCATCATCATAGAAAACAGTCTGAGGTACAGAAGGAATGTGACTTAAACTTCTTTAAGGTGCACAGGTCAGAGGATTCTGCACAGATCCTTTTAAGAGAAAACTCACGAACAAAGTGATAATAATAAAACACATAAGAATGATGGCTGGCTCACACAGTAAACACTATAAAGTTGAAACCCAATGGCAAAAATCTTCCTCTTTTTGATGAAAACAGCAACCTTCAATAAACATCACCAAGGCACTAGTCACTATTCTTAATTAGTGTTGTTTAGGTTTTGTATCTTTAATTCACTGTGATCATTATGCTTTGGCTTTTCCCCTAATACTGCCATTTTTCTGGGCCACAAAAGCTAACGCAGCTTCCCTCATTATTCTAGGTCGTGTTATTTAATGTCAGCTTAAAAATGGAAGCACGCAAGGAAAGAAATGTTCCTGCTGTGTCTGTCTTGGTTCCACAGCCTTACAGAGTTGATTCGTATGGAAATACACACCATAGGCATAACATTTCAGTGAGAGAAAGATGCAGAAAAATCTTTATTGATGAGGAGAGGGCTAGGCCATTGCATTCACATCGATCCCATTGCAAATGAAATTTACAATTTAAAAACCAAGTCCTATAAATTCCGCCATGACGACGGATAGGCAGATTCTGGCTGCCCCTCTGGGTGGAGCAGTTACTTGAATTCCTGAATTGTTTTCTACCTACAGAGATAGCACCATAGTGTTTTACTTAATTGTTTCTCATAATATCAGCTGCCTGAAGGTAACACTTCTACATATTATGATAAATTATGGAGGATACCATATGTGGTTAGACTAGCAATGTCTTAATGAGCAGATACAAGCAGTAGGTATGTTAATAATTCTCTAACTGTCATTTACAGGGGAAAAAATCATCAGTAGTAGCGAAGCTTCTCTGTGTCTTCTGTGCTTCTACACAACAGTTTATATAAATTTTGAGGGCCTTTACCTCAGGTGCTCTTTTTCTGCAATGTAGGATAGTTTGTGATTGTGCAGTTTGGTTGCAATTCCTTTCTGAATTAACATTCAGAAAAGGTATTAAAAGAAATTTCTAGAAAGAAAACTAATGGAGAGATTAACAAAGAAAAAGGTAAAAATTATTGGTACAGGTATATCTTGCACTATAAGTGAGAACACAGGTATGCACTTGATCTTTTCAGAAATTCACATTACTTTGTATAGTTACCTGCTTGAATTGTAAATATCTTTTCATTCTGTAGAAAACCTCTTAGCAAAACAGTAAATCATGCTAGAGGTGAACGTGTCACTTTCTCACCTCGGTTTGTCATTCTGAATATTTGTCATCAGCGAGGCTACAGTTTTCCTTGTAGTACTCACACTTAGAAAACGATGTGTTGTAATACTGTTTCCCAAATTGCATTATTTTTTTTTCTGAAATGAATGTTTTTAAAAAATCACTCTAGTATACTCATTAGGTACTCATTATGATATAAGAACTCCGTTTTCCAAAAAACAATACATGCAACTCAACTCAAACCTTTTTTGTTTTTTCCCCTTTTTTAACATCTTAGAAACTGAATGTAAGAGAGAGAGAGAAAAAAAAGTAGCTTCAGGACCAATGGTTGACACTTGGGATTTATTATTTCCCTAAAGGTCCACCTCATATTTTCCCAGTCAAGTAATATGCAAATATAAGCAAACTTAATTACGTTACTTGGCACCTTACAAAATTTAGCATATTACTGTCTCCCTAAGTGTGTAAGCCAATCTACCACGCTAAGAGGAGCACTCAAGGAGACAAGTAACTTTCCCAAATCAATAGAACACACCTTATCATGTTAGAGCAAAAGAAGATCAACCTTATTCAATGTTGGATTTATTAATTAGACAAGAATAAGACTGCAATTTAATTAATTTAGCATATTTGCCTTCTATCTGACATGGTACTATTTCTTGACATATGGAAATTAGAGATTTTTCTCATTTCTTCTCCAAGAGAAAAACAAAACAGAACAAAAAAATGTGTATTTATGGAGTAATTATAATTTGGAGATCATACTCAACTGCACTTGAGAAAATATAATGAGCTCCCAAGTACTGAACACCTATGAGGTGACAACACTGTTCTGAATTCCTATACATGCAGAAGAAAAAATCCCGAGATATGTAACAAAAAACAAGAGAGATGTTAAATTACAAATCACAGGCTCTAAGTCAGTACTTTCCAATTGAAGTTTCTATGATGATGGAATGTTTGATACCTGCAGTGTCTGATGCTGGGTCATTGGCCACAATGTACCTATCGAGTGACCAAGGTATAATCAGTACCACTGAAGAACTGAATTTACTTTAATTTTTTTTAAATTTATATTTAAAGAGTCATACTGCCTAGTGGCTGCCACAGTGGACAATGAGTTCTAAGTATTTCAGAAGTACACAGTGATTTTCATGGAGGGAAGACTGGGGTAAATATTCTAGAAGGATTTTTTTTTTTCCACAATGAATTTGATTTTTTAAATTTAAATTCAATTAATTAACATTGAATGTATTATCAGTTTCAGAGGTAGAGTTCAGTGATTTATCAGTCTTACATAACATCCAGTGTTCATTACATCACATGCCCTCCTCAATGTCCATCACCCCATTACCCCATCCCCCTACCCACCTCTCTTCCAGCAATCCTCAGTTTGTTTCCTATGATTAAGAGTCTCTTATGGTTTTTCTCTTTCTCTCATTTCATCATGTTTTATTTTTTCTTGTTCCCCTATGATTCTCTGTTTTGTTTCTTAAATTCCACATATAAGTGAAATCATATGATAATTGTCTTTCTCGAACTTATTTTGTTTAGCGCAATACCCTCTAGTTCCATCTACATCATTGTTAATGGCAAGATTTCATTTTTTGATGGGTGATGGTATATATATACCACATCTTCTTTATCCATTCTTCTGTTAATGGACATCTAGGTTCTTTCCATTGTTTGGCTATTGTGGACATTGTTGTTATAAATATTTGGGTGCACATGCCCCTTTGGATCACTACATTTGTATCTTTGGGGTAAATATCCAGTACTACAATTGCTGAGTCATAGGGTAGCTCTATTTTCAACTTTTTGAGGAACCTCCCTTCTGTTTTCCAGAGTGCCTGCACCAGCTTGCATTCCCACCAACCACTTTCTCCACATCCTCGCCAACATCTGTCATTTCCTGACTTGTTAATTTTAGCCATTCTGACTGGCGTGAGCTGGTATCTCACTGTGGTTTTGAATTATATTTCCCTGATGCCAAGCAATGCTAAGCAATTTTTTATGTGTCTGTTGGCCATTTGTACGTCTTCTTTGAAGAAATGTCTGTTCATGTCTTCTGCCATTTCTTGACTGGATTATTTATTCTTTGGGTGTTAAGTTGGATAATTTCTTTATAGATTTTGGATACTAGCCCTTTATCTGCTATGTCATTTGCAAGTATCTTCCCCCATTCTGTCAGCTGTCTTTTGGTTTTATCGAATGTTTCCTCTGCTGTGCCAAAACTATCTTGATGAGGCCCCTGTAGTTCATTTTTGCCTTTGAAAATGTGTCTAACAAGAAATTGCCGTGGCCGAGGTCACAGAGGTTGTTGCCTGTGTTATTCCTGGGCAACAAGGTGGTGCAACATTCACAAATCAATCAATGTGATACACTACATTAATAACAGAAAGGACAAGAACTACATGATCCTATCGATACAGAAAAAGCATCTGACAAAGTAAAGCATCCTTTCTTGATTAAAACTCTCCACTGTGCAGGGATACAGGGAACATACTCAGTATCATTAAAGCCATATACAAAATCCCACAGTGAATATCATTCTCAATGGGGAAAAACTGAAAGCCTTTCTTCTAAGGTCAGGAGCATGGTCGGGATGTCCACTATCACCACTGTTGCTCAACAAAGTACTAGAAGTCCTAGCCTCAGCAATCAGACAACAAAAAGAAATAAAAGGCATCCAAAATAAGCAAACTCTTACTCTTTGCAGGTGACATGATGCTTTGTAGAGAAAACCTGAAGACTCCACCCCAAAATTGCTAGAACTCATACAGGAATTCAGCAAAGTGGCAGGATATAAAATCAATGCACAGAAATCAGATGCATTTCTACTAACAACAAGACAGAAGAAAGAGAAAATAAGGAATCAATCCTATTTACAATTGCACTAAAAACTGTAAGACACCTAGGAATAAACCTAACTAAAGAGGCAAAGAATCTGCACTCAAAATACTATAGAACACTCGTGAAAGAAATTGAGGAAAAGAGAAAGAAAAGGAAAACATTCCATGCTCATGGGTTGGAAGAACAAATATTATTAGAATGTCTATGCTACCCAGAGTAATCTATGCATTCAATGCAGTCCCTACCAAAATACCATTAACTTTTTTCACAGAGCTGGAACAAATCACCCTAAAATTTGTATAGAAACAGTAAAGACCCCGAATAGCCAAAGGAAAGTTGAAAAAGAAAACCAAAGCTAGTAGCCTCACAATTCTGAACTTCAAGCTCTATTACAAAGCTCTAATCATCAAGACAGCATGGTACTGGCACAAAAACAGACACACAGATCAATGGAGCAGAAGAGAGAACCCAGAAATGAACCCTCAGTTCTACAGTCAACTAATCTTTGGCAAAGCAGGAAAAGAATACCCAATGGAAAAAAGTCTCTTCAACAAACGGCGCTGGGAAAATTGGACAGTCACACATGGAAGAATGAAACTAAACTATTTCCTTATACCATACACAAAAGTATGCTCAAAATGGATGAAAGATGTGAGATAGGATTCCATCAAAATTCTACAGAAGAAGTTTTTATACACAAATACAAAAGTGTGACCAAGGAAAGAGTAACAGCCAACTTAACAGAGCAAACATTACTCAAAGGAAATTTTCAGAGGAAGAAGAAAGGAGGTAACACCAAGAAAAGAGTGCTTTTCTAGTACCAACCTGACCCAAGATTTTCCAAGCAGATGGGTCATTCATTCCAAAATAAAAGTTTGAACAGTTTCATCAAAATCCCACGATCCCACCATAAGCATGTTCTGACTTGACATGGTTAGTAAGTTATATTAGTCTATGCCTTAGTTTGTAAGTTCAACCTATACCCTCTACTTACTCTTTAATAGTATTCAAATTCTAATATTTTTAAAACACATGTACCTGTAGTTGAAAGAAAGAAGATTTAAATACACAACAGTTTCTTAGAGTCAGAATAAACCAAGGGGAAGATTAACAGTTGAAGCCTTTCATTTTTAATATATTAGATAATGAATGGTGTAATAGAAATAATATTGCTTTTGAAATTCCCTAATTCAAGAGTATTTAATTGCTGAAATACAATCTATTGTATTATTTTTAATGCAACAGACCTATGCAAACAGAATTGTTATACAACATTAAACTGAAAAAAATTATACCAACAGATCCAATATTGTATCCAGCGTAAAAAGTTCATTTGGTAAAATTGTTCATAATATTAAGCATAAAAGGAAGAAATAACTCAAAAGCACTGATATCATTAAAATGTTCTTTGTGTTATGTTTCAAACCAACCTAAAAACTAAGTTATTTCGCTTTATTTTATACTTTTTAGTCATAATAAAAATGACTTAACTGTTTTGTTTTTTATAATCTTTCTTTAAAAAGCATATGAATCAGGGTTCAGTTATTTCTTATAGCAAATAATTCATCTGTGAGACCATCTATGTTGTCCATTTTAATTCAAATGGACATTACATCTCATGAGCTTTGCTTGACAATCTGCCAATGTTTTAGTGTATTCTGTAGTCAAATAAGCTTAGGAATTAATTCCCTAAAGCATAAAGCCTCAGGCATAGTTATGAGATTTTTGGCTACACATCGGTCACTACAAAAGAGCACTGGAATAACTTAGGTATAGCATTTTGTTAGTATTGGATGCTTGACTTCCAAAATGTTAAAAACCAAATCAGGCATATTGTTACAATACAGTTGCATAATGCATGCAGACCAATGAATAGAGATATCAAACCAAGGAATTAAAATTACATTATTTTTTATACATATATGTATTCAGGGTATATAGACAACGGTATATTTTTAATTGGAATGAAGAACAAAATCTGTAATTGTAATAAATCTAGACATAGAAAAAAGCTAAGATTTACTAGATGTTAGACAGAATATTTTTTTAATTAAAAAACCCCCACAATTTTGCACTTATTATTTTTCATTCACTATGTCAGGCACTAAAGATACTGAAATGAGACTTCACAAAAACCACCACCTTGCTCAATGATTCTCAAAGTACAGTTCCTAGACCAATAGCATCAGTATCACCTAGGAAATTGTTTTTTAAAAATTAGTATTTTTAAGCCGTACCTAGATTACTGAATCAGAAACACTCAGGATGGTCCCAGCAATTTGTGTTATGAACACTGTGGGTGAGCCTGATACATGAGGGCCACTGACCTAGAGGATTACTCTACTCTCAGGTGAGGAAAATTTAAGAGATGAATATGGATTAAAGTAAGATCTGTTACACCCCAGTCTCTACCACATCAGTAATTCTGCTTGAAGCTCTCTCGTGGGTACCTTTGTTTGCCTACCCAACATTCACAGGCTTGTTTGGAATCCTATCAGAATAGGTTCTGTTAAAGGATCCATTTTATTAAGGTTCATATGAATGAAGGAAAATGGACTTATTCTTAGCTACTGTGGCAGCTCATAATTTTTCTAAACTAATCATATTAATATTGTCTTTGCTATTAATTGGTATTGAAAAATGTATGTGAATAAATTCTGGCCAATGAGATAAAAGGAAAACATCTGGGAAGGTTTTCTCATTCCTAAAAAGAATTAGGAGAAGAAATACTTCTTATGGCACTGCCTATTTGTTTTTGGATAGGATGCCTATGACTCGTACAGCTATTTTATAACTAGATGGGTCCTACGGACAAATCCAAAGCACTGAGAATGTTACAATAATTAAATGTGAAGGAATCATATCTCCCATCACTGAGCTGCTTAAACAATATGAAAGAGACAGCCAACTATGAAAGTTATCTTTCCTGATGTCCATCCTCCCTTGGGACTTTAAGTTATTCTAGATAATATAAGTGTTTTTATGGTTTAACCCATTATGAGTCAAAGTTCCTGTTACTTAGAGTTTAAAAAGTCCTTGACAAAGGACTTTAACACCACCTTATTGGGACTCCTTAATATATATTTACAACCCATATTAATACATTATAAAAAAGTAAATATATTTTTAAAGTAAAGAGCTAGATGTTTATTTTCACCCCACTCTTGACTCCCTTTTCCATTCTTAAGATGTAACCACTTTTAATTTTTATGTTTTAATTGTTTTGATGGTCACTATCATAATTCTAAACTATATTTTTAACACTTACTGACTGAATGATTAAATTTTAAAGATCTTGATTTCCAGCTATATAATGTAATTTTTTTTAAAGATTTTTTATTTATTTATCAGAGGGGGGCGGGGAGAGCGAGCACAGGCAGACAGAATGGCAGGCAGAGGCAGAGGGAGAAGCAGGCTCCCTGCAGAGCAAGGAGCCCGATGTGGGACTCGATCCCAGGACGCTGGGATCATGACCTGAGCTGAAGGCAGCTGCTTAACCAACTGAGCCACCCAGGCATCCCTATAATGTAATTATTAACCCCCCTTACACACCTTCAATTTCCCTTTTATACAGCTACCTTGTGTTGTGTATGTTATTATTTTAGTTGTTTCAGTGGTTACCTTTATAATTTTAACTAATGAAGTCTACTCTCTAAGTCTGATCTATTCAGTTTAAATGGTGTATTTTAATTTTACAGACATTAGCTGAAGAAACAATAATCCTTTTCTGTTCTCTTTCTTCCTTTACTCTCAGTGTCTACAAACTCTTAGGGTTTATCTTCTCCAAATTCAAAATAGGTACATTAAATATTCTGAAATTTTTCTCACATAACTGGAAACACTGAAAATCATTAGTTATTGATATTTTAATGATATAAATATTGATCACTAAAAAGTCTATGAAAAGTAGTTAGCACAGAAACTGAGACATAATTCTAGGTTCATAAATCTATACCCCTGGACATAGAATCTCCCAAGCATGAAGATCAGGTAGATTCTTTTTTCTTACATTTCATCACATGTCACATTTTTGTTTGCTTCACAGTTGAATCCTAACAGTCTTGTTTTTCATTTCCTGTAAGATCCAATTGTTTGGTTATTTTTTCATTTTCTCTGGAAAGAAGAGAACCACAGCTTCATTTTACTATTAAGGGTTTCTATGTCTTTTGATGCTTCACCCCCACTCTTACCCCTGGGAGTCTAAAATAGAATCTTTTAAAAAGCCCTTTTTAGTTGCTGGTCTAAATTGGACAGATGAGTCTATATCAGTTGTCTTTTTAGGATTTTTCAAATAAAATTCCAAGTTACTTCTATTGTTTTGGATCTGCTATTTTCATTTTCATTGGGTTTCTCCTATAATTTTCTGAACTAGAAAATGTTCCTTAAGGAGTGTTTTAAAGATTTGTATAGGACTAAATGTTCAGTCTTTGCATATCTAAAGTAAATGCTTATTTCTACCCTTATATATAATTTATAGTTTCCAGATTCAAACTGTTTGCCTCAATTCATTAGTTTTTAATATTAACAAAATTCTTAAAAGTGTAAGGCCAGTGCAAAAATTTTGTCTTTGCAGGTATCTGGATTTCTTCTTTAGAAAATTTTGGCTCATCCTTTTATATCTGAAGCGGAAATTTCAGAATTAATGTGTCTAACTGTGGTTTTTTTTTTTCATGTATTCATTGATCTCTTTCTTCATTTATTGTAGAATATACCTCAGCGGATATCAGTCTGACATGCTATTTATTTTTTACTTACTTTGGCAATTATGCTTTTAACTAGCAAGAACTGTTTCCTCCTGTTCTACACTTGCTCTTTATTCATCAGTAACCTGGGCTTGCATTATGAATATGATATCCTTTTAACTGTCTCTACAAATATCCTTTATAAGGGGTGATACATTCTCTTAGGTCTATTCATTTCCTGTTTTTCTTCCAGTTTATTGTTTTACTTTCTACATCTCTGTCATTCAGGTCTTTACTCAAAATATCATTCTACCAAACAGAAGACATAAAAGTGGGCCATGGTAGGAGAGTGACTTCCTTCAGCTTGGGCCTCTCTTTGTGGAGAATGCAAGGCAGGCCACTGGTTCGAGGCTCCATAATTCCCAAACTTAAGAGGGACGTCACTCCAAGGGAACAGCTTTGCTGTGCTTTGATCTTGAGTGGAGCTGTGAAGCTGCCTTTATGGATTTATTTTTCTATGTTGAATACAGATATTCTTCTCTCTTCAAGCCCAACATCCACACCACATGTCCACCACTCTCTTTGGAAAGCAGCTTTCTGCTGTCTTAAGTCAGGACACATGCTGTTGCCAAAGCTCTGTAATTTGGATAATGGAGAGGGAAATTGGGAGGATTTACCCTCCCAGGATTCCCTGTGTGCCTTAGGCAGGCCTCCAATTAGCTCTGCAGATTGCTGCCCTCCCTATGACTCTGGAAGGACCTGCCCACTCTGAAGTTCGCTCATTTTCAGAACCAGCAGCTCTAAACTCTCTCTGCTGGCAGCTTTCCCACCTGAGTGCTTAACCTGTGTTTTCTTCTGCTCCCATATATATCCACCCATACGATCTTACCTTCTTTTCTGCCTTTCAGGAATTCTCCAAAACATGTCATCTACTACTACCATCCACTGGTTTTCAGGGATGACATGAATTTTCTTTCTTTCTTTCTTTTTTTTTTTTTAAGAGTCTATTTATTTATTTGGCAGAGAGAGAGAGATCACAAGTAGGCAGAGAGGCAGGCAGAGAGAGAGGGAGAAGCAGGCTCCCCACTGAGCAGAGAGCCCGATGTGAGACTTGATCCCAGGACCCAGAGATCATGACCTGAGCCGAAGGCAGAGGCTTAACCCACTGAGCCACCCAGGCGCTCAACATGAATTATTTCTTTAAAAAAATCTTTACAGTCATGTCATTGGTATGTTGATAGAAATTGTAAATGAATATGTGTTCTCAATATATTCTGTTGATCTGTACAGGTACACATATGTACATATGTATAGATACACATACATGTACATACACATATATATAATAGAACATTTGAATTAATGTATGGCATTAAGTTAATTTCCCTTGGATAGTGATAGTATTGGATTGAAATATAGTATTATTCTAATTGAATAATTAGGGCCAGAATTCTCAATCTTTGTTAGACATGAAATCTTATTTTACCTGTCAATTTAATTAGACAAGGGATTATATAAATCAGGATGATGGGATAGAAGTGAGGACAAATACAAACCAAGGTAGAAGATAGCATGAAAACAATAATTTTTAACAGAGATATTTATCCTAGGTGATCCTACAAAAGTAGACTCTCAGACCAGGGAAAGAGAGAAAAACGAAACTGTGCAAGAATCATGTCATTCCATATACATAGAGTCCAATCCCAAGAAAAATCATCATTTTTAAAAATAGTTTGTTTTCCTTATTTAGGAAAAAAAAGATTCTTTAAAATAAAATAAAAAAAAAAGAAAATTCTATCTAGAAACTTGAGTACTGCTTACAGTTATACATAACTGTGTACACATGAAAGTTTAATTCAAGCAAAAATAACAAGAGGACACCAAAAGTTAAGACACTGAAATGACCCATTACCATTCTTCTCTCAACTAGAGTTTGAAAGCTCTCGTAGAAAGCAACATAATTCTGTAGGCCATCTATCTTGGATTATCTAGAGCAAATTCTTAGATGTTCAAACTTGAAGTCTTTTTGCTAATAGTCTTCACTGTGCCATGTGTCATACTTCACTGTGTCATGCAATGAATGACACAGAGATGTCCCCACAGTTTTCTCATAGATCTCTTCAGGAAACTTATGTAGATGGACGTACTCACACAGTTACGTTAAGTTTAGCTTTAACCTACATTAAATGGTACCTCTTCTGAGATAATTGCCAAGTTTATGTATTGTTATTACATATCTTAAGTTAAACTGTAGTCATTTTTCTTTTGTTCCTATAAAGACTAGGGAGGGTTGCCTTATCAAAATATACTTAAGTCAGGAAAATGGGAATAATGAAGGAAAAAAAAGTGGTGTGGCAATCAAGGCCAGCGGTACAACAATTTAAACCATTACATATACAAAATGTATCTTCCCAAATCTTTATTTCTTAATTATTATATTACTTAAGTTATGTGTGAAGTGGGTCTCAGGAACCAGGTCTCGTGATAAACCCAAAGTACATTCCTGGGCCCTGCATGGTTTTAAATAGCCCTTTCGTTAAGGAAAGGCTAGAGTTATAAGAAATGAATTAATCCTTTTCTTTTCCCACATTCCTTTCTTGACTCCTAAAAGTTGTGGTTTTACCAATATTTCCATCCCATTGGGAAAGTAGTAGGCAGGAAAATTCTACCATGTTCATCATCCTTCTTACTTTTTCTTCATGGGAACAGTGACCTTTTTGTTTGGTACAGAGGGCAAAGATTATAGCTCACAGTTGACCACATCCTCTGCCCCAACTTTCTTGGTCTATCTTACTCCATCATCACTTTTTCTACCAGTGATCTGTGTTCTCTCTTGCCACTCTGGACCCTCACACACAAAGCCCACATGAATTTAAATAAGGTTCTTGCTGCTCAGTTCTTGCTTGTCATGTTCTTGGATATATGAAAAGACGTTATGCTCCATGTGGGTGAGTAAGTAATTCTGTTCAAAGTATCTAACACTCCCGAGGACTCATTTGGAGAACAAGAGGAAATAGAAGTTTTCATATTCTCAAAGTCCAAATTTCTTAATCTGATATAATATAAACCAGATTACAGGGGATATGGTATTTTAATACTTATCTCATTTTTATGGCTTTTCTCAATTTGGCTAGAGCTCAGAAGTCAGAAGTGAGGACAAAGATTAGCATCCTGCTAATCTCTAACAATTAGTAAGAAAAAAAAACATTTTTAATAACTGTCATTGACAAAGCTCCATTGCAAACTCATAAGGAAAAAGAAAAGACCCCCTTACTAACTAAAAATGTTTCTTAACTACAAGCCCATGTAATAATAAAAAGCCAACACCTCTACTCAGTGTTATTTTTCAGAATATGATACAATTATAGTTGCTCAGTTTCAAAGAATCAATAAATGGCCAAATTGTCTCTTATTTGAATTAGTATAGGCAAAAAAAGATCACCCTTTTGCAGGTTTGTTACAAGCAAAACTTACTTCCTTTAGAAGCACAATTACTATTTTTTTCCTCCTTTGGGGAAATCAAAGATGCTGCATAGAGCATGTTGAGGGTTAAAACTCCACTGCTCATTTTGCTGTGCAAGCTGAAAGAGCCTTTGTAGACCCTCTGCCCATAGGCCAGTATTTGATAGAAACCTTGTGCTGTAGGGAGTTTTAAATGTCTCCGGTAACTTTCTGCAATTATCCCTTGTTGAATTAGCAGAATCAATAGGGCACCCAAAGAGGCCCCTGTGAATTTCTGCTTGTTACCTTGGGGGTTTTTTTAGTTTCTTAAACCTTCCAGGGTTGTTAATCCTGCAATTTTAAAGCTAAAATGGTTGTTATATGTAAAGCAATGTGGTACAAAGCTTTCAAGGTCTCTGACAACTTTGTACAATGTCCTTTGTTTTATTAACCAGACCACTGGGGCGATCCCACACTGTCCCTGTATTTTGTGTGCTCTCCCTGTAGGCTCAAAGGCAGCCATTTAAGACATCCTTAAATGTTTCAATTACATACAAGACCCACTTTAGCTCTGAGATTGCAAGACCATCAGCCTTTCCAAGATTTGACATACCTAGAGACCAATCAGGAAGTCACAGGAGATAATAGTTGTGGGTCTGCTAATTCAGCAAGAAACAACTGTACAAAACTGGGAAATATTCTCTTTATATGCTGGTCACCTCCATCCACTGCCTTGAATTAGAAACACTACTTAGAATTGCACTCTTTCACTTATTTAACATTCTTGTTTTAGTGTCCTACTGTAGTTTCCTAAACATTAATTTGTGATTCCATAAATCTCATGAACCAAAACAATCTTAGAATCCGACATTTTCCTACTTTGTCAGAAACGTTCTTAAGCTTCATTATAAATGCCCATTCTATTGACTCTGTAGTTTTCATTTCATTTTATGGCTTTCCAGAGAAGCATTAAAAAACTGATAATTGCAAGTTAAGTCAGTCCTGAAGCAGCGAATCATGGGAGAATGCACTAATAGCACACATTCCTTCCTGATTTGTTCTAAGAAGCTGCACCTGTGAGTCCAAATGGAAGAAGGGGAAAATTATTACTCCTAGATTTTGCTTTTATAAATAATTTTCGTCAGATAAAATACTATCAAGAGAGCATTCTTTATGATCCTTCATATTCATATCTTATATCAGAAAAATGTATTTGAATGAGTAGTCGCTAGCAAAAATATATAAAGAGGGGGAAAATTTCCCCATTTAGCTCTAGGTACCCAGGGTGACCTGACACGTTTTCCAAAAATGCTTTCCAAACTTCAAGGAAACAGAAGTGAGGCTGAATCATATTTACATAATCTTAGTTTAACCTGCATGTTAGTTTAGAGTGGTAAAATGTAAAATACAGCCATCATGTTTTACATCTGCATACCCTTTGGTACCTTGGGGACCCATGAACCCTACAATGAGTCACTGTGTAAAATATGTGCACTCATTCCAGGTGAAACTAAGAGCCAACCAAATTCTGCTATTCTACAGAACCATGGATGCATCTGGTTGATATAACTTGGCATCCATAGAATTTTCTTTTTCTTGGTATTATCTCTGATTTTGGTATTATCTCTGTGTGTGCATGTATGTCAACTCCTGTCAGAAATATAACTGAAGGGGCACCCGGGTGGCTCAGTGGGTTAAAACCTCTGCCTTCAGCTCAGGTCATGATCCCAGGGTCCTGGGATCGAGCCCCGCATTGGGCTCTCTGCTCGGCAGGGAGCCTGCTTCCTCCTCTCTCTCTCTCTGCCTGCCTCTCTGCCTACTTGTGATCTCTGTCAAATAAATAAACAAAGTCTTAAAAAAAAAAAAGAAATATAACTGAAAATGAGCACAATCAATTTTATAATTATTCTAATTATGTTGAAGTTTACATACACAGACCATGAGGAAAAATCCAAAAGACTTTTGGAGCAGTTAAGACTTTTGATGTAATGTAGGTCCTCTAGGATCGTTTGCTCAGGTTTCTTCTTATAACATGAACTAGTCACTAGAACCAAATCACCATTTGCAATTTTACAATGTGAAAATCCCAAGCACCATATTAGTTTCTATGGACCATCTTAAACATGTCCTGGGACCAATATAATAATAATGTATATGCCAATTATAAGCAAATCCAACCTGCCACCACAGCAATCTTTCCTACATTTGTTAGCACTTTTTTTGTTTCTTGGTGCTGTAATTATCTTTCTATATACCTTTCTCCCCCATTAGACTCAGAGCTCAGATGTAGAAAAGGTTTAACATATAATAGGCATTCAATGGTTTCTTTAGTTAATGAGTAAATTTAACAGTAAATGTACATTTCCTTTTATTTCATATTGAAATACAATTTGCATTTATTTCCTCCACTAGTGCTTTCCGGAAGTAAGAAAAGCATCCATACTCTAATAGTAAGATTATTTGGCAAAATGCTTTGTCACTGATGTTTCACCTAATACTTGGCTCCTCACTATTGCCCTAATTCATCTGCCAGTAATTCTTCTTCTCTACAGCTTGAACTCACATTTGCTCATTGCCCTAGAACTCATTCCCATGATTCCCGACTAGTCTTACATAGCCTTTTTAGGATGGTGCCTTTCACAAGTAACAACTCCATGATTACACTTGAAACAAATCAAAACAACAAAAACAAACAAACAACAAGAGCTACTTCCAATACCCTTTCAGCAAATGCTTTCTTACTTACTTTTTTCACTTGAATTTTAATATATACCGTATAAAGGTTTTGGTTTGAAGTCTTAGAGCTCACCATTTACAGTGAATGTGTTAATATTCCTTAAGTGTCTAGAGCACCTGGCTGGTGCAGTTGGTTAAAGCGTCTAACTCTTGGTTTCGGCTCAGGTCATGATCTCAGGGTCATGAGATCAAGCTCTGGGTTGGCCTCAGTGCTCAGTTCAGAGTCTGCATGTGATTCTCTCTCTCCCTCTGCCCCTCCAGCTCATGCTCTCTCTCTCTCTCAAATAAGTAATTTAAGCCTCAAAAAAATATGTTGCTTAAGAATCCATTCCTGCAATAAATCTCTTAATACCTTTTGTCAAATTTATGGGAGAATAACTGTAACTTAATATAGAACAGGACAACGTAACATTGTTGTCCTACATGTTAAAGCAGGGATTATGAAACTATCTGATGTTTTAAGCATACAGAAAATAAGACCAATGCATCTGTAAGGACTAGCTTATATACTGGTAGAATAAAAGTGAGTTACCAATGAAAATCTTTCTATCCTCTTAGATTTTAGGAATTTGGTGGATTATATTTTTTTCTTAGTTCAGTAAATTTATATAAAACAACAGTAAGTACCTGGCTTCTCTTTTCTTGACTATTACTAAGATATTTTCAAAAAGAAAGTTAAAATTATTTTGAATTTCATTGTGTAGTACATCAGAAATATTTAAGCTCTGCACAAAATTCTCTGTCCAATCACAACATACCCACACTGATATAAAGCTTTACGATTCATTTAAGTAACCTGGTTTTGTATTGATAATACTATAAAGAAATTATAATTTAGATTAATTTAAATAATTTTTTCCTATTCAATAGCTAACCAATGTCTAAACATTTGTACTGATGGGATATATATCTACATCCACATCTGTTTTAGTTTTTTACTATTAAACCATACAGAGAGAGTAAGTCTCAAGCTTTTGCTATAAGTAGAATGAGAGCTGCAATCTCGTAACTTCCAGTGAAGACTCCAACCTATACGGAAAAAAAAAAATCACACACACAAACACACGTGCGCGCACACACACACCTCATTCATTTACAGTATGATTTCTCATCTGTTTAAGAAGTAAATCTATAAATATGAAGACAAAAGTGGTTTAGGATGTGAGGGTTTTTTTTAATTTAACTTTCTCTGTTGGTACTTTTTTCTGTAGGAAATCTGTATCATAAACAATTAAAAAAAAAAGATAACTCCAAGAAGATGACAAGAATGTTAGAGTTCCCTCCTGCATGAGATTATTTAACCTAAGCCCCCTCAACTGTGAAAACTGTGGATGCAACTTTGAGGAAACATTTTGAATGTGACAGCAAAATTACTTTGTGATGTTTATACATTTTTCATAATGTTGTTCCCAGTAGAACTGATTTCTATATTTCTTACAGCAATGGTATGAGGAATCAGCCTTTTAAAAGGATCAGAATTTGCTGACACTGCTGTTGGAGTGCCTTGTTAGCTAAGAGACAATGCTATGGTTAAATGCAGCATAATAATAGCTTTAAGGAATTAGGAGGTATCAAGAAAGGGAGTTATATGGCCCTATGTGTTCACATTTGTGTAAGAGAAAAGAGAAAGAGGAAAACACTGAGGCAGACAGAAATGAAATAAGACACCAGAGCAGAGAACTCAAACAATGTGCCACTGAGTTCGATAAATCTATACTTATTTTTTACATCCTGCAAGGTCATAGATGACGCGGATATTGGTCTCCTAGCAACTCACTCTACTAACCTACTTTTGTCCCAATCACTGGAGAATGGGTTTGGTGCTTTGAACTGTTTCAACATGAAGAAAAAAGAATCAAAATAATTCCAGGTAACAACTGATGTGCAAAATAAGAAATGTGTGTGCACACACAGAGACACACACTACTTCTGGTCTTTTCTCTATCTGAGTCTACAAAGTTCAAAGTGATCTTTCACAGGTATCCTAGGGTTGAAAATAAAGGTCTAATTGTCACATGATTACTGCTTTTTTAAAAACTCAAAATACTAATTTTGATGTAGCACACATAATAAGATACTTATATATAAAGACATACAAAGTAAAATATATACCAAACAACTAGTACCAGGATCTAAATTTAAAAAAAAGTAAATTGAGCAAAAATAAACTAAAATTAAATATAGGCATTATTACTTACAGGTTTGATGTCACAGAAATAAAAGTTTTATAAATATAAAGTTTTGTAAGTATAAATTACCAATACTTGTCCCTTCAAGTTCAGGGACAGTATTTTCAAAATTGGTTCCTGTGATTCTAAATTTTACATACTATGTTTTCTCTTGAGTTATTTTTTTCTTGCCTTTCTTTTTAAGTTGTATTTTTATTAAGTCTTTGGGTTCTATAATTCCAAGTTTTCACGTCACTTTCCTACCTCAACAATTATTATATTTCTTAATGGTCCCAGAGGTCTTCTTAGTCTGTGTTTTAACAGCTACACGAAAGATGATGAATGTATGTGTTTACTATTCTGAAATATGTTATCCTATTTGAAATAATTTATTTAATCAGATGCTGAACATATCTTATCCTATTTTTTCCATTTAATTTCTTAAGAGTGCAAACAGTAGGGATTAGTATTTCTTAGTGACAGCTGATCTAGTTCAACATCAACTTTAACTCAGGAACCTCTCCACAAAAATTAAGTCAAAATTGGTTAAAGAGCTAACTGACGACTAAAACAATACAATAGCGCTGTGAGAACTCTAAAAGCCCAGTTGAGAGGTTACAGCAGTCAGGCCACTATAAAACCAAGATGGGATTCTAGTGAAAGGGGAGGAAAATTTGTGGCATTTGGTAGGACTATCCGTGCAGCAGCACAGCATGGAGCAGCTAGAGAAAATCATTTCACCAGGTCTTCTCTCTTAGGATGGAAACTAAGGAATGAATCAAGTGTTCAATGTTCTGACTTGTCTGGGGGCTGCCTGAGAGATGGATTTCATTCTTGCCTGACATGGAGTACTGACAAGACCATTGTCAGAGTTTGGAAGTTGCTTAAAATAGAGTAGTAGATTAAAGCTATAATTCCTCAAATAGATGTCAGAGAGAGTAAGGTATCAAAAAGGCATAAGAGATCTAAGAATCCAGAGGTCAGTTGAAGGTTTAGGGGATTGATGAACCTCTTTGCCTACCTAAAACCAGTATGAAAAGACTGGGAAAGGTTTCTTTCTCTCCACCTCCCACCATGACCATATTTACCAAATTCCAAACAAAACTATAAGGGATACAAAAATATAGGGGCAGATATGATAGGAACAAAATAAAGCTCCAGAAACTAACTCTAAAGAAACAATGGTCTATGAGCTAGCTACCTGCCAAAGAATTTAAAATAACTGTAATAAGATACTCAGTGAGCTAAAAGAGAACAAAGATAAAGAGCTAAGCAAAATCAGGAAAATTTTGCCACAAACAAAATGAGAATATCAACAAAGACCTAGAAATTATAAGGGAGAACAAGACAAATTCTAGAGCTCAAAAGATAATAAACGAACTGAAAAAAAGTTGTTAGAAAGTGTTCAACAACAGACTTGACAGGCAGGAGGAATTGGGGTACCTCAAGACAGGTCATTTGAAGTTATCTAGTCAGAGAAGCAAAAAGAAACAAAGAATGGAGAAAAGAAGAAGAGCCTAAGGAATTTATGAGACACTATCAAATGGATCAATATATGTATTATGGGAACACTAGAAGGAGAAGACAGAGAGAGAAGGGGGCAGAGAGCTTATCTGAGGAGTAGCTGAAAACTCAACAAATCTGAGGGAATAAATGGATGTACAGATTTAACAGCTTAAGGAACTCCAGCTGCATTAATTCAAAGAGAACCACATCAAAACACATTATAATCCAACTGTAATTTCAAAGACAAAATCTTGAAAACAGCATGAGAAAAGTGATTCAGCACATACATGGGAGCTTTTACAATAGAAATTTTTGTAGGCCAGAAGGGAATGAAATGATATATTTAAATTGCTGGAGGTGGGGGAGAAGTCAACCAAGAATACTGTATCTGGCAAAACCGTCCTTTAAGAATAAAGGAAAAATTAAGACTTCTCCTGATAAACAAAAGCTAAGGTATTCTTCACCACCAGGTTTGCTATACAAAAAATGTAAAAGGCAGTCCCTCCAGTTGAAATGAAAGGATGATAGATAGAAACATAAAAGCATATAAAAATATATGGTTCTCAAGATGGGACCGAGGAGGGGCGCCTGGGTGGCTCAGTGGGTTAAGCCTCTGCCTTCAGCTCAGGTCATGATCCCAGGGTCCTGGGATCGAGTCCCGCATCGGGCTCTCTGCTCAGCTGGGAGCCTGCTTCCCTTCCTCTCTCTCTCTGCCTGCCTCTCTGCCTACTTGTGATCTCTGTCTGTCAAATAAATAAATAAAATCTAAAAATAAAATAAAATAAAGATAGGACAGAGGAGAGAGACAAACCATTAGAGACTTAATCTCAGGAAACAAACAGGGTTTGTTTGGAGAGTGGGGCTGGGGAGAAATATGGTGGCCGTGCACTGTGTAAGACTGATGATTCACAGACCTGTACCTCTGAAGCAAATAATACATTATATGTTAATTAAAAAAAATATATATGGTTCTCTACTAAATATAAATATAAACATATAGTAATATGATCTACTGGACAAATAAATATAGTAACCTACTTTTGATAAAGAGTAAATTATACTATTGTAACATTGACATATAGATTTAAATAACAAAAAACTAACTATAAAGCTTTGTTTATGAATATACAATGTATATAATTCAATTTGGCACACCAGTAACATAAAGGGGTTAGAGCTGGAAGGAGTAGCTTTTACATGCAACTGAAGTTGTTATCTGTTTAGAATAGAATACCATAACTTTAAGATGTTTTCTATAATTGCAATAGTGACCCCCCCCCCAAAAAAAATCTCTGGACTACAAACAAAGGTAAATTAGAAGGAAATTAAAGGTTATCATATAAAAAAAAATACAATGAAACAGAGAAGAGAGGGACCAAAAAAAAAAAAAAAAAAAAAAAACCTCTAAGACATACAGAAAACAATTTACAAAATGATAATAGTAAGTTCTTGAATAGTAACTACTAAATTTCCGTGATAACAAAGAAAACTAAGGACACTATCAGAAAACTGCAGGCCAATATCCCTAATAAATAGTGATACAAAAATCTTCCAAAAAAAAAAAAAAACACTACTAGGATATAGAATTCAACAGTACATTATGTGTATTACACACCACAATCAAGTGGAATTTAATGCTGGAATAAAAGGATGGTTCAACATGTGAAAATCAATTAATGCAATGCACCACATTAACAAAAAGAAATGCAAAAACCGTATCATTGTAACTGATGCAGAGAAAGCATTTGAGAAAATTCCACATCCTTGCAATGACTAAAACAGTAGGAAACTTGCAATAAATAGTAGGAAACTAACTACCTCAAAGACCACTTAAGAAAACCCCACAGCAAATATACACAAGTGTTGAAGTCTAAAGCTTTTCCTCTAAGAACATGAACAAGGCAAGAATGCCCACGCTCCCCATTTCTATTCAACATAGGATTATAAGTCTGAGAGAGAGAAATCAGACCAGTGAAAGATATAAGAAAGAAGAAAAAACAAAAACAAAACAAAAAAACAACCCATCCAGATTGGAAAGGAAGAAGCAAACGTATCTATATTGCTGCTGGCAATATAGATAAGTTTAAGGCTTTAAACTTACCACCAAAAATATGTTAATCACTGAATTCAGCAGAGTTGCAGGATACAAAATGAACAAACAAAAATTTCATCGTTTTCTGTACACTAACAATAAACAATCCAAAAAGAATGTTAAGAAAACAGATTTGTAGTAACACCTAAAAGAAAAAAATACATAAGAATAAGCCTATCACAGGTGGTAAAAGACCCATATGCTGAAAACTACAAAACATTGCTAAAATAAGTTAAAGAATACGCAAGTAAATGAAAAGACATCCAGTGTTTAGACAGTAAGACATATAAAGTTGTTAAGAAGTCCCTACTATCTAAAGTGTTCTACACATTCCATACACTATCCAAATCCCTAAAGTATTTTTTGCAGAAATACAAAAATCCATCAAAAAATTCATATGGAATCTGAAGGAACCCCAAAAATCCATAATAGTTTTTTTTTAAAAGGACAGTTGAAAGACTCCCATTTCCTGATCAATAAACATATTAGAAAGTTTAATTAATCACAATGGTGTGGCTCTGACAAAAAGACTAAGAGTACGGCAATAGAAGGAGGACCCAGAATAAATCCTTATTTAGAGGACAAATTATCTACAAGGCAGTCTCTTCAATAAATGTGAAAGGGGAAGAGTGGATATCCACATGTAAAAGAATTAAGGGAAACCCTTATCTTACACCATACCTACAAATTAACTCAAAATGGAGTAAAGACCAAGATGTAAAACTAAAAACCGTAAAATTTCTAGATGAAAATATAGGTGGAGATCTTCAGACATTGGACTTATCAATGATTTCTTGAATGTGATACCAAAAGTGCAAGAAACAAAAGTAAAACTAGAGAAGTGGATTACATCAAACTTAAAAACTTTTGCACATCAAAAGATATGACTGACCGAATGCAGAGACAACCTATGGTATGGGAGAGACTATTTGGAAAATCATATAACTGTCAGGGCCCAAGCCCAAGCATATATAAAGAACTCCTGCAATTCAACAACAATAACAACAAAAATAAAATAACTTGACTAAAAAATAGGTGAATAACCTGAGTGTATTTCTCTAAAGGCAAAATACAAATAATCAATCATATAAAAAATGTTTGGGGCGCCTGGGTGGCTCAGTGGGTTAAAGCCTCTGCCTTTGGCCCAGGTCATGATCTCAGGGTCCTGGGATCGAGGCCCGCATTGGGCTCTCTGCTTAGCAGGGAGCCTGCTTCCTCCTCTCTCTCTGCCTGCCTCTCTGCCTACTTGTAATCTCTGTCTATCAAATAAAATAAATAAAATCTTTAAAAAAAATGTTCAATATCACTAAACATCAGAGAAATAGGAGATACGACCTTACATTCATTAGAATGACTACTATAAAAAACTAATAAATAACAAGTTTGGTAAAGAATGTGGACAAAATTGGAGCCCTGTCCACTGTTGACTGGATTGTTAAATAGGGCATCTGATATGGAAGACAGTTCAGAGTTTCCTCAAAAAATTAAACTTATTAATTACTATATGACCCATAAATCCCACTTTTGCATATATCTGCAGAAAAATTAAAAGGAAGGTCTCAAGGAGGAATTTGCACATCCAAATTCATAGCAGCACTATTCACAATAGCCACAAGGTGGAAATAGCCCAAATGTTCATTGATAGATAAGTGAATAAACAAAATGTAGTATATACCTACAAAAGAATATTAGCCTTTAAAAAATTTTTTAAAAAGTAAGTCCTGTCAGAGGTTATAAAATGGATGAATCTTGAGGACATTATGCTAGGTGAAATAAGCCAGTCACAAGAAAAAAAAATTCTGTCTAATCCTACTCTATGAAGTATATAAACCAGTCAAATTCATAGAAACAAAAAGTAGAATGGTGGTGTCTAGGGGGAGGAGAGATAAAAGGGAAGCTGTTTAATAGGCATAATTTCAGGTATGCAGGATGAAAAATTTGTAGAGATCAGTTTCACATCAATGAAAATATATTTGACATTGCTGAACTGTACACTTCAAACTGGTTAATATGGTAAATATAAGTATACATTTAACAAAAACGTGCATATATATGTGTATGTATTATGTGTGTGTGTACACACACATATATATATGGAAGCCACAGTGGACAGAGTTTCTATAAGGCCAATATTCACATTTATAAGCCAGTGTAAGACATGATCATATTGACATCTTTGAAAACTTCTTTGAAAGCTTTCAGTTTTGACTTTACATACTCTGCCCTTCATGAACAGCATCTTTACATCCTTGACAGTTTCATACTCCTTTATTTCTTAGATACAGTTCACGCTAGAGTTTCCGGATCCTTTCTTCTGTCAATGATGAAAGAACTGGTATCTTCATCTATCTATAATCAATCTGTATTATATATGCCTCCTTTTAAACCTGTTCTTTCGATAAACAAAAATAATTTCCTCTTAGATGAATACATTTTATGCCTCAGGAAGCTATAAGGAAGTTTTGAGGAATGGCGGTTACCTTTATTTTCTACCTAAAAATCACATCTCTGATTTTCTATAAGCCAAACCCATTAGGTACATAGTATATCATTGATCTGATACTTGTATAAAGAATAAGCAAACACCTTAATATCAAATGTGATGTATTTCACCATCTAGTTTCCTTTTCTTCATGTTTTCTTTTACTCAAATATAGGTACTGAATGCCAACCATTGGCCTTACAGTTCCCAGATCCCAGAGGCCAGCTCCCACTCTCAGTCTCCTTGGTCTCTGCACCCCCATCATTCATGGCTTGAGTCTCTCTAGCATCTTCCCATAACTTGAAAAGGAATCATTCTGAGATAACCCGGGGGAGTCCAAATTCTTACTGACCAGAGTTCTAGGTTATGGCTAACATTGATTGACCTATGGATCTTAATAAGGGGCAAAAATGAATATTGGAAGATTCTGTAAGAGAATAGATGCTTGTTTTGGTACAAAGGGCCTGAAACACGGACATGGAAAAGATGGAGACGAGGCCACACAGGTGTTCAGTAGAAAAGGTAGAGCAGAGAAATGAAAGTGTGCATAGGGCAAAGGGATGGTGAAGTCCAGAATCTCTGACTTAGGAAAGGTCAGCAAGAGTCTGTGATGGTGAAGATGATGATAATTTAACGATGATGAAGAAGATGTAAATGATTTAAAGGAAATATTTCATGGTGATATTAACCTGTGTCTGTAGGCCTAATAAATGGAGAAAGAAAAAAGATAAGCTGTGTAAAAATTGTAATTGTGTAATTACTAACAGTTCAGCTTTGGAATTGGTCAAACATAGATTTGCATTCCATTCCTTCTCTGAGCAGTTGTTTGACCTTAGCATATTACTTAATCTCACTAAAACTAATTTTTTTCACCTACAACATAGATGTATATTAAAGCAGATGTAGTAAATTTACTTGGCTCATAGTATTGCAAGAAATACACAGAAGATAACATGGAACAGATTAAATACATAATAAGAATTAGCAACTGTTGCTAAATAACAAATACTATTCAGGACATTTACATAACATGCTGCTATTATTTTTTTATTATAGATATAGCAAATGAAATGAAACATGTGAAATTTCTTTATTAACTATAAAATTTGTAGTGACACTTTTCATTGGCCCATTAAGAGATTTCCCAACCAGTTCTTGAAAGAACTCAAAGAATAATTAGCCTCCTTTGCAACCAGGGACAACTGTGTGACCTTCTTCTGACCAATAAAATGTAAAGCAAGTCTAGTAGGGCTTCTGGAAAAGTTCTTTTTCGTACCCCCCCAAATTACTGTAAAAATAAAGCCCCATCTGCTTCTCTCTTCTCTGCTCTCTGTAGTATGATAAAACACTTGACAATCCTCCAAACAACTTGTGACCATGAAGAAAAGGCCAAGAGAATAAAAAAGGTGCTGACCAAGGATCCTGACTTCATGGAATCACTATAACACTTCCGTTATAATGAGAAGAATTATCTCATGTCTTCTCATTATGGGAGGAATTCCTATTGCTCAGCCACAATTAGCAGCTTTTTATTAATTGCAGCCAAAGCCATTCCTAATAAGTACAACATTTTAATCTACATTACACTTAGCTTTAAAACTTATAATTTATATGCTATTACTTATGCACTGTTTGTGTGTAATCACTACCAATCTAGGGTATCCTCTCTTAGCCCTGACAGTAAAATTTTTCATCTCTGAGGAAAAACAAGAAGAGATCACATACAACTAGAAAGAGCATTACTTTGTAACCAGGTGCATTTAGGGTATAAATCCAGTGTGCTAATAATGATTGGCTCTGTGCTATTTGCCAAATTTCTTATGCTTTATTTTCCCAGGACAAAATGCAAGGCAGTATATCTATTTCACAAGGTAACATCTCATGTAGAGTTAAATTAGATAATATTTACCAAAATATGTTTAAAAAGTGCATAGAATAGTACATGCTCAAAAAGTTAGTGGCTTTCTAGCCTGATAGTGAACCCTGGGACTCATATGGTAGTCCATTCCTTCTCTGTTTGGAAACTCAGCTGCTTGGTGAATTATTTGCTCTCTTATATTATTTATATCTAATAATGGAACTAAAATAAATGTGACATTACCATCACTTGTACTGTTTTGCTGAAATTCCAGTAGTTCTTGGTTAGTGTAACATGGGTTTTGAATGAAATGATAGACTATTATTAATATTTTCTATATGAGATACAGATTTCTTATATGTCTATAAAATTATTTAAATAGTACTGACTTGAAAGTGAAGCTAAATCACCTTGAAGTGAAGATTACATTAGGAAAGGTAAATAGAATACCCCTCATGAGTCCTGGAATCCATTAGTAATTTTTGTTAGTTTAACAGAAGTTACTTAGGCAACTACATCACCTTCTAATAGCCTGGGAGGCAGTGTTTCTCAATCTTGGCAATATTAACATTTTGGACTCGATAATTCTTTGTTAGGAAAGGAGGGGGAATCCTGTAGAGTGTAAGATGCTCAGCAACAACACTGTCCCCCACCGAGTAGGTATCCCACCTTCAGACAACAAAAGATGTCTCCAGAAATTGCCAAATGGACCCCTGGTGACAAAATTGTTCCCCAGTTGAGAACAACTGCTATAATTCATCAAAGGGAGAAGATCAGTACCTTGGATCCATGAAGCTTACAAGAAGAAAAAAAAAAGTTAGTTAAATTGATCTGAATGTGTATGAATAAGCATTTACATTTATGTTAGTGATTCCACTAATACTAACTATTTTCTTTTTTGGCACTGTTAGCAAGTTCTTGTTGATTCATAGATCTCAGAATTGAATAATGAAGTTTTGAACATCGAAATTTAATTAGACATTAAAATTTATAAGCACATACAGTAATGTTTAATTGACACTGAAAGCTGAAGACATAATATTTAAGTAGCATAACTAAAATAGAAAAGAACTATTTTAGAAATAATTGTATACCATTCTGTAATATTGAGAAAGCAGCCACAGAATTAATTTCATGTAAATTCTGTATCTAGTAACTGATTTTTGAATAGCCAAAAATTTTAAATATCTTTGCAAGTGAGAATATCCATTGTATAATTTGAAAAATTCTAATTTAGGTTCTATGTAGCCGGCAGGCAAAGATAGAAAATCTCTGATAAAATAAATTATGCAGTTTTACTGAATTGATGTGTATCCATGTCAAAGATTAAAAGTGAACACTCTAAAATGAGAGTGCCTGCTGAACATATTTGTAATTTAGATAAATGTACAATTGATTTAGGCATGTTTTAATTGGTGCATCTAGAAGGTTTTTTTTATATCTTCCTATAAAGAAGTGGTTTATTTTCTAATTTTCTATTTTTATTCACATGGAGTATAAAACAGACCCTTTAAAACTGCAGAGGAAAGAAATCTTTGTTCACTTCTTAGGGTAAAGAACACGGTCTTTTACATCAAAATAAAAATCAAGTCAATCATTGTTTTTTGTTTCTTTTTTTTCCCCCCTCTAAAGTGGGAGAGGTTGAGGGAGCAGAGTGGAAGAGTGTTTTGAGGATTAAGTATACTGGGGATGAAATACTTGGGTCAGTCAATGGAATGACAGGTTTCTGAGCCAAATGCTCTTTGAGGTCTTACAGGAAACAAAAGTTAAGAGGGTGCCTTTGTAGATTCTGTTTATTCGTATAATTCCCAATGTAACTAAGGAAAGAAGAAAATAAAAGGAACATTTGGTGATTTGGTGAGTGCTGTGAAGTGTGTAAACCTGGTGATTCACAGACCTGTACCCCTGGGGATAAAAATATATGTTTAAAAAAAAAAAAAAAAAAAAAAAAAAAAAAAAAAAAAAAAAAGGAACATTTAAGGAATGTCTAGTAAGAATGCATTATGTAATGTAATCCTTCCTGCTATCTAGTTGCTGGTACATTTTCAGGATTTCTATATTTCAGCTTCAACTAATTTGAGCAAGATGATAATTCATTTTATTTACACTACATTATGGTAGTTAAGAATCCTGTGTAAAAACCTCAATGTAGTTCTTTTGGGAAGGTGAAAGATTTTTAAAGATGCATCCACAGACTATTATAGCCACAGATTTGGTGCTAGATAAAAGTATAAATTAGGGGCATCTGGGTGCCTTTGGCTTGGGTCATGATCTCAGGGTCCTGGGATTGAGCCCCCCACTGGGCTCTCTGCTCAGCAAGGAGCCTGCTTCCCCCTCTTTCTCTCTTCCTGCCTCTCTGCCTATTTGTGATCTCTGTCTGTCAAATATATAAAATCTTTTTAAAAAAGTATAAATTATTATTAGTAGTAGTAGTAGTAGTTGTAGTAGTGTTAATAACTGAGAATTTTCCTAATTAAAAATTATGTAATAATTTATTAGTTTTGAAAAGAGATCATATATACAAATTGATTAGATAACTCTCTATTTGACTCTAACTTGGTTATAAATCACAGACAATGGTATACCACCATTAACCATGGGATCAAGAGATAACTTTTTATAAACAAAATGCTCAATAATTTGCAATGTATTTTCACTTACTCTTACTCCTACTCAGCTATTTTTCATAACTGTATGAGTAAGCCAAAAGAACTGATTAATTTAATGATTGATAAAGTCTCATAATCCCCAAAATTATTTAGACAGACTTGTAATAATATACACAATATAACATGATGACCAGGATTATTATAATCACAAAGTCAAGGGGAAAATAAAGAAAAACATATTAATGTAAGGTAGAATTAAACAAAATTCATGCCAGGATGCCCAATATAGCTACGAGAAATTAGTTACACATTTTTTTAAAAAAGGTACTTCTAGAAAATAAAGCAGAAGGAAATACAATATATGAGTCAGAGGATATAAGGAATAATAAATAATAAACCAGTATTTCAGGATCAATGAATCGTTCTTGATTAAAATAACAGAATTTTCTGTTCTTCTCAAATAAGATCAAGTAAAGTAGTAAATAACAATCTCAAAAGACACCTTTCATTATATATGCATTGTGTTTCTTTGAGCCATTTTTCATAATGTTCTTCAAAGTAAGAAGATGTTATATACCAAACATATTTCAATGGAAGCAAGTGTTTATTTTTCTGTAGATTGTAAAAGTAAACCTTAATGTAGTCAACAACAATAAACTTGATCAGAGTTCAATGTGTTTTTTCTACCTCAATTATAGAACATTTCCATATAACAAATTGTTTCTGTCCAGATACTATCAATGGCTGGGCCCCAGCATTTTATTTTTTTATCTACCTGCATATATTCATAGCTATATTCTGGGGATGCTTTCCCCATTCTTAAGAACATCATCATAAATAAGGTAAAAATAGGCACAAAAAATTAAGTTTAAAACCATGAACTGTAGCAGGGTATAAAAAATGGCTCTGAGTACATGAAAAAAGAGGGAGAGTTATCATTTATTTTTCTTATAAAAGTAAATGTAGATAAGCCTTCACAGGAGTGCACATGTTTGAAGAATGAAACAAATGTATCTGATTTTCAACAAAGGAGTGGCAGTGTAGACAGAGGAAACACCAAGAACAATAGTTGATAAAAGATTACAGTGTATTCAGTTGAACTTAGAATGTTCTGATGCAACCCATGTGTAGATTATACAGAAAAGTTCTAGAAGAGGTTTTTTAGAAGATAGATTGGTTGGGACCCCTGGGTGGCTTAGTTGGTTGGACGACTGCCTTCGGCTCAGATCATGATCCCGGAGTCCCGGGATCGAGTTCCGCATCGGGCTCCCAGCTCCACAGGGAGTCTGCTTCTCCCTCTGACTTTCTCCTTGCTCATGCTCTCTCTCACTGTCTCTCTCTCAAATAAATAAATAAAATCTTTAAAAAAAAAAAAAGATAGATTGGAAACATGCTAAAAAGGACTTGAATGTTGTGCTGGAAAGCTTGGATTTTATTCTGTAAGCAAGGGGAGGGGAGATCAATGTAGTTTTTTCTTTTTTTAATTTTATTTATTTATTTATTTATTTATTTATTTATTATTATTATTATTATTATTTTATATTTTTATCCCCAGGGGTACAGGTCTGTGAATCACCAGGTTTACACACTTCACAGCACTCACCGAATGTTTATAGCAGCAATGTCCACAATAGCCAAACTATGGAAAGAACCTAGATGTCCATCAACAGATGAATGGATCAAGAAGATGTGGTATATATACACAATGGAATACTATGCAGCCATCAAAAGAAATGAAATCTTGCCATTTGCGACAGCATCAATGTAGATTTTAATTAAGGACAGAACAAAATGTTCTCATTTATAGTCATGTGGAAGATATAGCCCAGCAGTGAGAAGACTTGTTAAGAAATTTCTTAAAAATAAGTTTAGATCATTCTGAACTGTAATAACTAATATATAATGGTTATACTAACTGGTGTTAACTATGTTTTCTAATCTATGAATATTATCTCTGATCCACAACTAGACTCCCAGATTGGACACATTCTTGATAGCATGACTGGTCTCCCCAGACCTCCTAAAGCAACAAACAAATAAGAAAACCCCATTCTATATGGGTGGGGATGAGAAGATGATGTTGGTCAGAAACCCAAATGTGCCACCCAAAGGCAACGTAGGAACACCCAGGACCAAGAGCTGGAATGGACTTCTAGGAATTACAGCCTCAAAAAGAAGGGGGGAAAGTTAGGACCTCAAAAGCAAAGTCAAACTCTTTTTCCAAAGTATTCCCAAGTTAGGCAAAAAAACTACCAGTGATTAAAATCTCTCATGATCTCAAGCACACACACATATACACACACTCTATGCACAAGCACAGCATCACCAAACTAAGAAGACAACTACTGAAAGTCAAGACAGATGAACAGTATAGTATTTTATTGCTAAAGACTTGCCAAGATTGTTACTATCCCATGCAGAAAAATAATAGAGATGGTGAGAATAGTCACCATGAGAAATAAAGATACTTAAGAAAAATGCTAATTCCCATAATTAAAAAATATAAACTGATGAAATAAAAACCCAACAGATTAACTAAAGAGAGAATCAGTGGCCTGGGCTATAACGCTAAGCAATATACCAAGAATGAAGTAAGGACATCAAAAAAAAAAAAAAAAAAAGGACAAGTTAAAAGAAATGAAACCTGGGCACCTGGGTGGCTCAGTTGGTTAAGAGTCTGCCCTTGGCTCAGGTTGTGATCCTGGGATGGAGCCCTGTGTTAGCAGGGAGCCTGCTTCTCTCTCCTCCCCAATCACACTCTTTCTCTAGCTCTCTGTCAAATAAATAAATAAAATCTTTACCTAAAAAAAAAAAAAAGAAAGAAAGAAAGAAAGAAAAGAAAAAGAAAGAAAGAAAAGAGAGAAAGAAATGAAACAGAAAATGAGAAAGCTGATCACAAAACCACTTGAAATACAGGGGCTCAGTCAGGACTCCTAATTTCGGCTTAGGTCATGATCTCAGGGGCCTGAGATCCAGCCCTGTGTCATGCTCTGTAGTGAGTGTGGAGCCTATTTGGGATTCATTCTCTCCCTCTCTCGCTCTCCCTCACCCCTCCTGCTCCCAATCAGTCTCATTTGCTCTTACTCTCTCTTAAAAACAAAACAAAACAAAAACAAAACAAACAAAAAACAAAACCAAAAAGTAAACAAAACAAAGCCACCCTTGGAATATATAAAGAACTCATAGGTCAAAGAGGGAGAATTCATGGGTCAGGAAAAGTTTAAAAATATTTGGAACTGAGTAAAAATGAAAACAAAATATAATAAAATTTGTGGAATGCAGCTAAACCAATGCTTAGAAATATAATGGTATCATATGTTTATATCAGGAAAGAAGAAAGGTCTCAAAATCAATAATCCACTTTAAGAACCTATTTTAAAAAGAGCAAATCAAACACAAAGGAAAAACAGGAAATGAAATAACAAAGGATAGAAACATAAGTCAATGAAATTACAAAGCCAAAATTAAACTAAAAACTAGTTCTTTAAAAAGACTGATCTAATTGATTAATCTCAAACCAGGTTGATGGGGAAAAAAAGGAGAAAATACAAATTACTGATAATAGGAATAAAAAAGAAGAAGTCATTATGTAAGTTTGATGACTAAAAAAATACATATACAAAAAATACTCTATGCCCCTCAATTCAACAATTCATATATTGAATGTATTCCTTTATAAGAAATAGACTGTTTTCTTTAAAAAAATGAAACTACCAAAGCCCACTCAAAATGAAATAGCTAACCTGAATAATTATTTATTTTAAGAAACTGAATTTGTAATTGTGGAATTTGTATTTCTTGCATTTCTGCATGTCTTGGAGTAAGACACTGATTACTCACTTTAATCTGCAAAATCTCAAGGATCTTTGGATAGCAAATAGTATTGGAAGGTAGAGACAATGTTTCCAGACCAAAGGCCAAGCATGTATACTGCCCATTAGAAAACTCTAAATCCCCAATACTCAGTTATTTTTCTCCTGTAATGCAATTTATGGCTTTATAATAACAGATAAGACTCGCCTTATCTCTTTGTATCATCCTGTGGGTATTGGGTTCAGGAAATTGAGGCAAAAATGATGATAACTATGGCTACTGTTATCGTGAGAAATGAATTATGCTCCATCCATGAGCTAAGATTTGCATGTCTTCTACCCTCAACAATGAAACCATCAATATAACTTATTAATTTAGAAGTAGCCTAAATCTCAGACCTTTCACAGACCTTGAAACTTAAGGTCTGATTATTTTATTCTTGAATCTGAAAAACATTTCAAAAATAATACTACTAATCGTTCACAAAATTCTTTAGAAAATAGTAAAAGACAGAATATCATCAAGCCACTTTATAAGGCCAGTATTATGCTTATGTCAAATATAAGTCAAGGACATTACTAGTAAAGAAAATAACAGACAAATATTCTTCATGAACATAGATACAAATATTATCAACCAAAAATGAACAAATCAGATCCAGCAATATATAAAACAGATAAAACACCAGGGCCAAGAATCATTTTTATCCTTAGAATGCAGTGCTGGTTTAACAGTCAGTAACCAATTAATGTAATTCTCCATATCAACAGATTAAAGAAAACTAAATATATCATCTCAATCATTGCAAAAAAAAAAAAAAAAAAGCTTATGACAGTGTCTTTTCAGGAAAAAGGTTTAGAAAAATGAAAATAGAAAGAGCTTTCTCAACCTGATTAAGAGTCTACAAACCTTCAGCTGCCATCATACCAAATAGTCAAAGACTGAATGCTATTTCCCTAAGATAGGGAATAAAGTAAGGATATGCACTCTCATTCCTACTGAAGCATTTCATAGGCATTTCCTACATCAGTAGGAAGCATTTCATAATTTTATGATTAAATCTGATATTTCTTAATTTCATTTTTGTTTTTCGGGGTTTTTTTTTTTGTTGTTGTTGTTGTTTTCATTTAAAGTGGATGAAAGAATGGGCTGTCATCTTAAGAAACATTTATTGGCCTTTTATCCCTCAACCCCTAAATCAGAAAGAAAGGATAAAGCAGGATATGATTTTCTAATTGTCCTTTCCACCAGGTCAAATGAATTGGAATACTGCCATAGCCAAAACCACTTTGACAAGTAAACAAAATTATAAGACTGTCATTGCCTGATTCAAGACGGTGTGGTATTCACAAAAGATAGATATAAAGAACTGGATCAGAAGAGAGAAGCTTAGAATAGTTTCAACAGTTACACAGGCAATTCATAGAAGAAATTATATAGCCTTTTCAACAAATAGTACTGAAAAATTTGAAACCCTTATACAAAGAAAAAAAAATAAGGAGCCTCAATGAATACCTTATGCCATATAAAAATTAATATTAAATGGGTAATAAACCTAAATGCAAAGCCTAAAAGTATGACTTCTGGGAAAACAAAACAAAACAATAACAAAAATTCTTGTGACCTTGGGTACATAAAGATTTCATAGATCAGCATCAAAAACAAAATACAGATTCAATTTCATCATAACTAATTGTCAAAAAAAAAAAAAAAACTTTGAAAGACACTGATTAAAAAGAAAGAAATTAAAAGGATAATCCAGAGGACTCCAGTTTCAGCTGAGTCACGTAAAGAGTTTGAAAGTCATTACCTCCATCGTAAAAATAAGAGAAAAAAACTAAACAAAAAGCAAAACAAACAATACAAAACAAAACAAGCAAAACACAATGGCTTTTCATTGATCCATCAGGTAATTGAAGACTACTGCCTCAAAACGAGAGAGAGAGACAAACACCAAGAACCATAGCTGAGACCAGCTTACTACAAAGAGAAGCTGCTAGAAACAGTAATTCATAGGAACATTTAAATTGTAATTGATGATTTCCTGAAGACTGAGAGTTAGAAACTCCTGGGGAGCCAGTTCTAAGGGAGCACCCCCACTTTTCTGGGTTTTATCTTTTGGAATACCATCAGGTGCTCATGGCAATATTCAGAGAAAAATCCCCTCTTGTATCAGGAAGAGGAAGGAAAAATAACCATATTGAGATATGCCCAGAGGAAAATAACTATGATAAAGGCATTCCCTCCAGGAAAAGTTACTTTTACCAGAGCTTACCAGACCTGGAGGAGAAGAAGGGCATTTAGAAAAGTCCATACTTCTGTAACTTTCCTATCTCCTATAAGAGGAGTGCAATTTATTTTAACAGGCAAAGAAATGTTTTTATCAGGTCATAGCCCTTGGACTCGCCCATAATTTTATATATAATTATAAGATTATAGAAAGCTTCTCCTCTCCCATATCTTTTACCACATCAACTGTGTTACAATACAACAGTGTATCACGACTGAATGGGCTGTAAGACACAGACCCTATTTAAGAACGAGTTCATAGGGAACATCTGCTGCTACAGAAATTAATCACAAAGTTCCTATCCAAATTAAGGTCCTATTGCCAAATACATCACATTCAAATTCAATAATACAAGCAAGCATGCTAAAAGGGAGAAAAAAACAAACAAAAAAGCAACAGCAAGAACAAACATTGTCTGAAAAGACACAGAAAGCATCAGAACCAGACACAGAGTTGGATTCTCAGATAAGGAATTAATTTATTTATGTATTTATTTATTTATTATTAAGGGTTTGTTGATTTGAGAGAGAGAGTGTGTGAGCCCAGTGAGTACATATAAGGGGAGAGGCAAAGGGCGAGGGAGACAAGCAGACTCCCTGCTGAGTGGGGATCAGATTATGAATTCTCAATAACTATGAGTCATATATTGTGAGCTCTAATGGAAAAAGACAACATGCAAAAACAAATAAGGAAGCTGAGAGATGGAAAATAAGAATAAATCAAAACAAAATCCTTGAAATCTGTGATGGAAATGAACTCCTTTGATGGGTTCATCATAGGCATGGCCAATAAAAGAACCAATGCTCTTAAGATGGATCAATATAAAATTCCAATGCTAATAGAAAATGCTAATTGAAAATCAGAATTAAAAAAATTAAAGAACTGTGGAAGAATTACAGTATGTAACATATATATTATAGAAATACCAGAAAAAAAAAAAAGAGAAAGGAACAATAAAAAATAGTGGAAGAAATAACAATGAGAATTTCCCAAATTGAATGATGGATAGATACCAAAACACAGACCAAAGCTCAGAGAACACCAGGCAGGAAAAATGGCCCGGCCATGCCTCAAAAAAATCTAGCTAAGTATATTATATTCAAACTTCAGAAAATTAAAGATAAAGGGAAGATCCTGAAAGAAGCCAGAGATAAAAGAAAGGCCAGTTGACTTATAGGGAATAAATAAATAAATAAATCTTTAAAAAAATTAACTTAAGTGGATCACGCATCTAATGGTAAAATAGAAAAACTCTAAGAAGTTTGGAAGACAACACAAGAGAAAAATCTGTGTCCTTGGCTTCAGTGAAAAGAAACTTTAGTGACAGCACCAAAAGCAGAATCTATGAAAGAAAAACAAATTAAATTGCACTTAATTAAGTCTTAATCTCAGGAAACAAACTGAAGGCTGGGTGGGTAGAGAGGGTGGGGTCCCTGGGTGATGGACACTGGGGACGGTATGTGCTATGGTGAATGCTGCGAATTGTGTAAGACTGATGATTCACTGACCTGTACCCCTGAAACAAATAATACATTATACATTAATAAAAAATAAAAAATAAACAAATACACTGAAAAAAAAAAACTTGCACTTAATTAAAATCAGAAACAGCTGTTCTGTCAAAAACACTGTTAAGAGAATGAAAGGATAAGCCACAGACCAGGAGAAAACGTTCATTGATAAAGGACTTATATCCAAAATAATCTAGGTTAAAAATGGACAAGAGACCTGAGCAGACAACCTCACCAAAGATGCACAAATGGCAAGTAAACACCTCAGCACCGTATGTCATCAGGGAATAGCATACTGAAACAACGAAATCTTCCGAGGACTCTGGCTTTTGACTGAAAAATCTAGGTGTGATTTTTCAGGCCTACCCATAGGCAATGACAAAAGCCTTACCTGGCAGGCCTCCCAAAGAGGGAATGGAGCGCCTTCCTCCAGTCTCTGCCACCTCTGAAGAGAGCCGCAGTGAGATTCTGGCTTCCTTGGGCCGCCATGTTTTTATGGAGAGTTGCATTCCTAGCCCAGGTGCCTTCATTCTGAAGGTCCCTTTATCTGGGTCCTTAAGCCAAGGCCTTCCTCAGGCATCTCAACCAGAGCTTCCTTATGAGGGTCAAGAGAGACCTTTTTAGTTTTCTCTAGTCACACTCAGTACTCCTGACTCCCCTCCCTTTCCTCCTTACCCAGCCCCAGATCTGCAAAACTGCAGGAGCCTTTCCATCAGGTATCTCTTGACAGTGAGAGGACTTTTCCCCCCCCCCCCCCCCCCCCCCCCGCCCCGCCAACATCTGTGATGAGCCACCTGGCCCTTGATGCAGATTGTTAAGGGAAAAGAAGCCAATCTGAAGACAGTTGGTAACCTCCTGTTTTACCTGTCTTGATGAAATTTACGTGTGTCCACAAAAGGCAGACTGTAGGGACAGTAAAAAGATCATTCTTTGCCAGGGGTTTCGGGGGTATGAAGATGTGATGAATAAATGAAGCCCAGGAGATTTTTAGAGTGGCAAAACTATTCTGTGCAGTACCTTATTGATGGATATGTGATATTAACCACTCGTCAAGACCTATAGAACTATACAACACAAAGAGTGGGTTTCAATATAAAATATAGTTTCAATATAACTGCAGAATGTAGTTAAAAATGCATTAAGATTGGTTCACTATTGATAATAAATTAAGAAATTAACAAAATTAACTCTGTGTGTGTGTGTTTAAAGACAAGCCACAGACTGGGGGAAAGTATCTGTAAGACACACATCTTTTTTTTTTTTTAAGGTGGTTTTATTAAGCACAGGGACAGGACCCGTGGGCAGAAAGAGCTGTCTGTAAGACCCACATCTTATAAAACACTAGTATTCATTCAGACGACAGCAAGGGCTCTTATAACTCTCAATGGAAAAGCAAAAAATGCGACAATATATATGCAGTTTTTTAAATGTTTTACCAAAATAGGTGTGTGGATAGCAAAAAAGCACATGAATACATGCCCAACATCATTCATCATTTATCAAGGGCAAACAAAAATTAGCACCACAATCAGTTACCACTACACATTTACAAGGAAAGGCTAAAATAATATTTTAGCAGTACTAAGCACCGGTGACGGTACAGAGTATCCAGAACTCCCATTCACTGCGAAATAAGTAAAGGAAGAACTATGCAATACTTTTTCTTTTTCATTAACCTGCTGGTTGGAAAGCCGTATGGTACAGTCCTTTAGAAAACAGTTTGGCAGTTCCTAATACCATTAAACATATATTTTCCACCCATCTCAGCATGCACTCTTAAGTATTTATCCAAGAGAAACAAAACCTTATGTTCTCATGAAATCCTGTATGTGAATGTTTATGCCAGCTTTATTCATAATTGCTGAACAAACCTTAAACTATAAACAACACATTGCTGGTTTTAGAGAGCCAGGAGGCAGCGGCGCATGAGGGCGGACCCTTCCCCACTCCCATTACGCTCAGCCTTAGCTTTTCAAAACAACGTGAGAACAAGAAGGCTGGAATGAGCACCATTCGGAGTCAATAATTTGGGGGAAAGTGGTGTGCTAGGTACATAGATTAACTGTCATGGCATATAGTCTGATCTCCTTTCAAGGGATTTCCTGTTTCACAGAGACAGAGGGTCACAAGGTACATTTCCCAGAATTCCTCAGACCTAGGTGTGTGGTTTCGGTTACATCGAGCAGATGCACCGCAGACAATATGCAGTGAATTCAGCGGGATAGGTAGCAGGGCTGCTGGCTGGGTTTTAGCAGATGCCGACGGGTCTGGAGCCAGCAGTTATAGCTTGCGTTTCCCAATTAGATGAAGTTTCCCGGTCTGATGTTGGCAAGGTCATCAGTTCTTTTTGAGCGCCAGTCATACGGGGTGGCTTTGTGAAACCAACCTCCACAGTCAGCCTAATGTTTGTTTCTTCAGCTCTCCTAGCAAATCTAAAAGCCATTTATTGCCCTTTAATAAATTCCTTTCTGCAGCAACTAGCTAGGGTGAAAGCGTGACCTCTGCAGGGTGCATCTAACTAATAATTGATTAAAATAGCCCACTCAACTAGTACCCCCAGGAAGAAATTATAATGGCCAGCCACACAATTTTACAAATGTATAGTTCTTCCATCTCAGAGAAACAGGTGTCAACAATATGCATGCTGCTAATGGATTATTTTCCAAAAAAGATAAAATCAGAAATCTCCTAAAGATATAAAACAAACATGTGTGATTTCATTTAATGGATTAAACGAGGAACCCAGTCAAGATGCCATATGCAGTTCAAAGGAAAAGTCAAAGAAATACAAGTTTATACAAAATAAATATTGAATTTACAAATAGACATGAAAATGATTTTTTCCATAAAGAGAAGGTAAGCAACTGAATTTGTATTGGACAGAATTTATTCTCTTGTGTTTAGAAAGTTATTATTTTGCACTTCTATGAGTGATCTACAATTTACAGATTATAACATAAGTCAAAGGTCACATCGTATCAGAATCAGCTAACCTAGAAGGGTATACACTAATCCAGGGGTCAGCAAACAATGACCCACAGACTACATTCTGGCTTTCACCTGTTTTTCAGCTTTCTTCCTCCCCCATTTTTTTTTTTTATTGTGGTAAAATACACATAAATAATATTTACCATCTTAACCATTTTTAAGCTTACATGTCAGTGGATTTAAGTACATTACTATTGTTGTGTAATTATCAACAATATCCATCTTCCAGAACTGTTTTCATCATGGAAAAGAAACCCTGGATCCATTAAACTATAATTCCCCACTCCTCCTTCCTCCAGGCTCCTGGCAACCGCCAGTCTACTTTATGTCTCTATGCTTAAAAGCCATCTATTTTTCATCCACGAAATAAACAACCTAACATAGATGAAAACTCTTTTCACCTAGGGCTAGAAGAACTGCATGGCATTTTTTTCATAAGCCTCACAACTTGACAATCCTATAATTAATATAATTGAATATCTTTGATACCACTTACTGCATTATAGCTTGATTTTAAAACTTATCAGGTATTTATTTTTTTGGCTATATCCTCATTGAGGTGTAAACGCTAAGGAAAAAAGATTTCTCTCTCTCTCTCTCTTAAGCATTATATTCCCCGTACCTAGAACAAGACCTGATAAATATTTGATGAATAAATGAATGATGAATGGAGGAATGAATGAATGAATGAATGAATGAATGAATAAAAAGTCTGTCATTATCACAGCCCCCAGCCCCCTACCTCATTTACATTTAACCAAATTTCTGCTGACCCATTTTTAGCGAGGAGCTTGTTTCAGCACACAGGCATTTGTGTAACACTTCTCCAACACGTGTTTTCTGGAACATAGTTGCTGTACAAATTTTGCCTAAGCTTCCTTAGTTGTCAATCTCTACCCCTTTATGCTAGAGGTTGATGTTGCACATAGGTATTTTATTTGGCTTACATAGGTCATAAAGGCATTTCAAGAGATTGGAAACATTTAAAAAAGCAGAACACTGTCTCTGAAAAATCCAGATTTCTGGCTTCTGTTGAGCAATCTGATACTACAACATATGACCTACAATCGTTCACGACAGCCATTAGCTGTATCTGAAGAGCCGTTCTACCTGTAAACTGGGCATATATTTCTGCCCTTCTTCCCTCATTTCTGTCACCTGCTTGTCCCCTGTAGGCATTTGACTTTTTGACCTCAGCTGTAAGTCATTTTTGGCAGTTGTAGCTTCCTTTTTGTTCTGATTTACATTTTGAGAATACAGACAAAAGCACAAGAACTAACTGTCAGGGTCATGTGATTGCTGATTGGAGAAATGGAGTCTCTGCTATTAATCCTTATTAAAACCAAAACATTGGAGGAAGGTACTTGGCACCAAATGTGAGTTAATGTTATGTAAAATCATGTGATATTCCTCCGACCTTGGAAATACTTGAATCTCCATTTTACCTTTGGTATTAGAATGAAATGTGATGTCAGGTGAAAGGGAAGAGGTATTATTTGGTTGTATTTATGACAGTATGGAATGACTTCTGGCTAATCTTTCCTTTTATGCTTTACATTTATATGATACAGTCATTTTGCAACACATGTGTGTGAAAATTCTGAAACATATTTCAATTACAGCCTTGCTGTATTTTTTAAAAACTCAGTTAACTCAGTAGTAGGAGAGCTGTTATATAGACCTCATCAATAATTACACAGAAGGGTCTGTTAGACTAACAGATGCTCTAACAGTATAAACAAAATGTTTGTTTAGAGTTCTTTTTAACTTTACATATTTAATTTTAATAATATTTTAGTTGAGCTATCATCATTTATAGCACTGCAAATTTAAACACACACAGCATGAAATCTTTATAGTTATAAAATGTACAGTATTTCAGGGCACGGTTATCCCTGAATTGGTGAGTTGTGGGACAGGAAATTCCCTACAGTTAGAGCAAACCTAATATTCTGGATAGATATAAAGACAAAATTAGATATTGAATGATTTGATTTGATTTAATGGTGTGTGTGTGTGTGTGTGTGTATGACAAACTGTTAGAACCCAGATCGTTAGGATAATAAGTTTCAATACAAAGTAGTTTTCTTTTCAAATCTTAGTATTTACCTATTGTTTCAAAATAATAATAATTCGAGATGTCTGTGTGGCTCAGTTGGTTAAGCGTCTGCCTTCCTCTCAAGTCATGATCCTGGGGGTCCTGGATCCAGCCCCGTGGCAGGCTCCCTGCTCAGCGGGGAGCCTGCTTCTCCCTCTCCAACTGCCCCCTGCTTGTCTTCTCTCTCTCTGTCAAATAAATAAATAAAATCTTTTAAAAATGATAATAATTCATCATATTTGGATATGTATCAAAAGTTTTCAAGCCATCTTCATCTGGGTTACTATCTTCAATCACAGAAAAGGTCATTCTTTCAACCTACTTGTAACTCCAATTTGTTTTTAAGAACTGGATGTCATTCTACATGAAAAATCTATACCATATTTGGACACTAATTAGAACCAATAGAACATTTGCTTGGAAATTCTCAGAATCAAAAGTTTACAACCTGTCTTGTTGGCTCTATCTGGCCCTAACCATTTCACCTTTTATTCACATAATAGATTAAAGTTTATTTGATATGGTTATCAATATTTGAATATTTTAGAAATTTCTTGAAATACTGGATTTCTGGGTTGCCTGGCTGGCTTTGTCAGTTAAATGGCTGCCTTCAGCTCAGGTCATGATCCCAGGGTCCTGGAATCGAGCCCCACATTGGGCTCCCTGCTCCGCTGGGGGATCTGCTACCCCCACCCTCTGCCCCTCCTCCCTGCCTGTGTTCTCTCTCTCTCAAAAAAAAAAAAAAAAATCTTAAAAATAAATTGGATTTTTGTGAAATGTGAAGATCAGCACAGGGTCTGCCTAGCCTCAGAAATAAAGCCACTGAGACAGGGTAGTGACTGCCTGTTAGCACTCTGCAGTTAACCCCATCCAGCAGGAACAACTGGAGTCATTCAGATTGGAACCCTTGTTGCCCTTCCAGTGTTGGCCTTCAGTGGGTTCAGATTTGCTGCACGTATGAATCATTTACTTTTAAAAGTAACTTTTAAAAGTATCGGTTCCCTTTACCCATCATGACCCATTAAATCATAATCTCTGAGGAAATGCTCAGGGGATTTTTTTAATAAGCTACCTGGTTGATTCTACCCTGTATACATCCAGGTTTGGGAACCACAATTCTAGTTTCTGCATATCCTCTAATTCACTGTTACTCAAACTCTGGTCATCACTCTATCTGCATCTCCTAGGAGACTGTTAAAAGTGCAAATGTCACAGGCCATTCCAGATCTACAAAATCAAACTTCCCAGAGTACAACACAGGAAATGTAGTCTAACATACATTCCAAGAAAATCCTTCTTCAATTCATAATGAATGCATAGCTAAAGCAGAACTGCAAGTGAGGAAAGCTCATCTTTAAGTTGTCCTCTGCTATCCAGAATCTTTCCCCAAACCTACGCAAAGGTCCTAATATCATTTCCTGATCCCTGATGCTTTAGTGTCTCTCAGTGTAATGCCCCCACTTAAATTTGTCTCTTATTCTAGTTCAATAAGCTTCGAATGTACCTTTATCTCTATGATCTTATTCAATTGAAGATTCATTTCCTTCAGAGTGCTTGTAAAAGGAAAACAATCTGATACTAATTTTATGATTATGATTGCTACTTTAGTTATCCTTATGGAGAACTTAAATTTTCAAAGACGGGTTGTTAATATAAAGAAATCCCAAATTTCAGGATTTTCAAAGAGAAGATGTTGGGGTGGGGGTGGGGTAAGCAGCACATACAACTAATTTCCATTCACGCCTATTATCTTGTAACTGACCTGACTTTATATTACAAATTTGGATTTGCATATTAATGAAATTCCCTAGACATCAGAACACCATTATCCTGATTCTATATGATGTGGGGCCATATTTTCTAGGTTTGTGTGTCATATTCTGAGCCTGATTTTATATATTCATAAACTAAAAAGACTGGGCAAAAAATACATGTGTTTTGCTTGTTTGTTTTTTAAGGAGCTCTTTCTCAAAGCAAAATCTTATGAAATCCCATTATACAAAACAGCTGAAAGAGAAATTAATATATTTGTTTTTTTTTATATAATTTTTTATTTTTTATAAACATATATTTTTATCCCCAGGGGTACAGGTCTGTGAATCACCAGGTTTACACACTTCACAGCACTCACCAAAGCACATACCCTCCCCAATGTCCATAATCCCACCCCCTTCTCCCAAACCCCCTCCCCCCAGCAACCCTCAGTTTGTTTTGTGAGATTAAGAGTCACTTATGGTTTCTCTCCCTCCCTATTTGATATGAGGGACACACAGCATGGTTGTTCCCTGGTTCTCCCTTCTTCTGAGTTCAAACAAAAAGACAGCAAAGAAAGAAAAGGAAAGAAAAGAGAACAAAAAGGAGGAAAGGAGGAAGGGAGAAAGGAGAGAAAGAAAAGAGAGAAAGAAAGGAGAGAATGAAAGAAAAATAAAAAGAGAAAGAGGGAAGGAAGAAAAAGAGGAAAGAAAGGAGAAAGAGAAAAAGACAAGAAAAGAGTTAGTCTTGGGGAAAAGATCCCTTCCATTACTTTCTAGGTAAATGCAGAATTAATGAGATCTAACCATGTGCATATCTTCACAAATTCTTTGCATTTTAGCAGCCAGAGAAATCAGATTGGTAACACAGGAAAAAGATCAATTTGTACAACTGAAACTGGTATGTTTTCTAATATATTAAAATAAAGCATTTATTGAAACCATGGTGTTTCAGAAAAAGCATATTAAAATACATGGTTGAAAATTCTCATGCTTCAAGGTAGTTATTACTACTTGCATTTTGTGAAAGAGAAAATTGAGACACAGAGATATTATATAATTTGCCAAAGGTTAATACATCTACTAAGAAACAGGTCCAATCTCTTAATCAACATTCCCCTGGGTCAAAAGACCATGTTTCACCCATTGCATATTGCTATATTGCTCATCACTAAACATAAAATATTTCAGACACACATGCTGTCTGCATATTTTCTTTGATGCTTCTAGTTAGTGGAAGAATCTGGAGTATGGTTTAATGTCACTGGGATACAGTACATTGAAGTAGGCAAGATCACCCGTTGGAGTTAGACAGCTTTAGTTCTACCAAATACTCCAAGTGTCTATTTCTCACTTACAAATAGAATTACAACCCTTATCTTGCAGAATGGTTGGAAGGACATATAATATTCGTAGGCAAAAGAATGACCCGGCATACAAAGATATTTATAAAGGTCAGTTTCACCCTTCTCATCTACTTAAGTTTGCATATTTCCCCTTGGCCTGGTGCCATGAAAATAAGAGCTAAGCATTTAATGGAATTCTGACATTATTAAACATGGAGAGGTTTAATACAAATTTTATATGCCAAACAGAATTATAGGAGCCTTGTTAACTTTACAAAATTGTTTGCAGAACTGGCAAAGACATAGCCTAAAATAAGGAGAGTTATTTTGTTTTGTTTTCTTTTGAGCTATTTGTTGGGTGGTCCATATGTTTTATATGAGAAATAAGTTGTAAAAAATGATGAAGTACTTGTCAAATATAAAAAGACTAATTAATACTAATGTTATAAAAAGCCAAATCTCTACAAATAAATTTACCCTCAAAACGGAGCTAAATGTTTGGGTCTCTATGGCTTCGTTTTGTTTTTTTTTTTTTTCAATTTTCAAATTAATTTTTCCTTTAGATAGAATATGCAGGGTAAAAAACTTAGCCTTCTGAGTGTTTGAAGAAAATAGGACTATGAATAAATATATTTTTCTTCAAATAATTGTTTTTTCTATTGTTACAAATACATTTAATAGGCTTTATTCTTCTTCATTAAACTTGTAATTTTTCAGTCTCTTTGGAAGTCAGTTTAGCAGTTCCTTAGAAAACCAAACATACCCTTCCCATAAGATCCAGCAATTATACTCTTTGGTCTTTACTCAATGGAACTGAGAAATTAAAACACACAAAATTAAAGCATACGAAAACCTGCACATGTATCTATATAGAAGCTTTATTAATAATTGCCAAAACTTAGAAGCAACCAAGATGTCTTTCAGAAAGTGACTGGATGAATATACTGGAATATCCAGACAATGGAAGATTATTCAGCACTAAAAACAAATGAGCAATCAAGCCATGAAAAGGCATGGAGTGCACTTAAGTGCATATTGCTAGATGAAAGAAACCAATGTGAAAAGGCTAAAAATTGTGATTCCAACTCTATGACATTCTGCAAAAGACAAAACTCTATAAAGATAATGAAAATATCAGTGGTTGCCAGGTGTTAGAGAGGAGAGATGAATAGAATACAGAGAATTTAAGAGTCCTGAAACTGTTCTGAATTATAGTACAATGTTATTGTATACTAACATATTCTATACATCAGTATAGTATACATACTATATATATACACACACATATAATGTATATTATTGTATACTAATTTTTAGTATAAGTTATTCCATATTCCATAGAATATATAACACCAAGAGTGAGTCATAATGTAAATTATGGATTTTGGTGATAACAATGTTTCATTGTACGTTCATCAATCACAACAAATGTAACACTCTGGTGAGGGTTACTGATAATGGAAAAATCCAAGCAGGTATGAGGAAGGGAGTATATGGGAACTCCTTGGACTTTCTAGTCTATTTTGCTGCTGTAAAAATAAAGTTTATTAATTTAAAAAAATGTTCTGCGTAACCCTCCTTTTTCCTAACCCCCTCTATTAATCTCCATGGTATGTTGAGAAGAAAAGACCAAAAGAATTAACACAATGACTCAGGTACCAAAGAAATTTCCATTAGCTTAGAATTTGCCCTAGTCTCTTCTAAAACAAATATCCTCGAAGGTGGCTAATACAAGAAAATGCACTTCCTTCAGCAAGAATTCTTTTTAAAAGAAAAAAAAAAGTAAAAATTAATGCCTAGGGAAGAATTCTCACAGAAAATGTTGCCATGAAGTGAAAAAAAATAAATTAAAATAGTAATAATAATATTGATAATCTCTATGAAGAAGAATAGAAAGTAGAACATAAATCAAAGTTAAAGAACTCAAGGGAGAGAGAGAGGACAACATACTGTTTTAAAATGTAATTTAGGGGACACCTGGGTGGCTCAGTGGGTTAAGCCTCTGCCTTCGGCTCAGGTCATGATCCCAGGGTCCTGGGATCGAGCCCCGAGTCAGGCTTTCTGCTCAGCAGGGAGCCTGCTTCCCTTCCTCTCTCTCTGCCTGCCTCTCTGCCTACTTGTGATCTATCAAATAAATAAATAAAATCTTTTAAATAAATAAATAAAATGTGATTTAGTAGATCTTGGTTAACAATGAGGAAAAAATGGAATTTCATATTTGATGATTACATGGGTGAAAGCAACAGGATAGTTCTAACAATACAATGAATGATGCAAAGCACAATAAATAAATTGGCTTTTGAAAATGAAATAAAAATAGAGATTAAAAATTAGAGAAAATTATAGGGATGAAAGATCCAAAAGAGACACTCCAAATGCATTATTAAAATCCATTAAAAAAATGTGAATAACAGAAATAAACAATTATTTAAAGATGTAATTTTAAAAGTGGTCTTTCAAAGAAGAATTGATTACATATTAAATAGGTCACCATGACATGGGAATATTTTTCCAATCTGATCAAACTAATGAATTTTGCCCCTAGCCTAATAAATTTGTCATACTTAAAAAAATCTTTTATATTTCAAGAATTCTAAGTATAATAACAATAAAGGCACTTTTAAAGAAAAATCAGCATGGTCTCTGATTTTTCCACAGCCACATTAAAAGCTAGACGTCAGTGAAGCAATACCTACAATTTTAAAGAAGGAAAAAAGAAAAGAATATTTTCACTTGGCAATATTCTCATTCTAATACAAAATACAAAAGCAACAGTCAACAAATACGAGTGTACATGAGCAGAAACCAAGGGAACAAGGTTCCCATTAACTCTTCTTAAGGGATATAATAGAACCAACCAAGAAAGAACTCAAAACATTTCCAAGTCAATGTTAGTGAACATCTGTTTGAGTTTACTACTAATAAAAACAGAAATTATGGTAAGGAATATTAAAACTAAGAAAACCTGGTAGTTGAAAGAAGGAAACAAAACAAAGAAGTAGTGAGAGCATGTTGCTAAAAGTCAAAATACAATTCCCAAACCTATAAATCTGAACAAAAAAAGATTATACTTTTATATGAACATTAACACTAAAATATTGTGAAAAAATATAATAAATAGATGGTAGAGGAGAAAAACAGGGTGAGAAGGAAGAAATGTACAGATTATACCTTTGTTTCTAGTTGAAAAGTAAACAAAACCCTTACATATCTATACATTGTGTGTACGTGCATTTGTGTGTGTGTGTGTGTGTGTGTGTATTCTTAAGAATATAATACAGAGGGGCATCTGGGTAGTCTGTTAAGCATCCAGCTCTTGGTTTAAGCTCAAGTGATGATCTCAGGGTTGTGAGAATGAGCTCCAAGTTGGTCTCTGAGTTCAGTACAGAGTCTGCTTAAGATTCTCTCTTTCTTCCTCTGCCCCTCCCCCAGCTCTCTCTGTCACTCAGATAAATAAATAAATAAATAAATAAAGCCTTAAAAACAAAGAGCATAATATAGAGTTAATAAAAAAAGCAAAAAACAAAACCCAAAAATAACCACACAATGAACAAAAATTTAAAATCTATTTTAAAAAGAGAAGTCTTCAAATACAAGAAGACTGAATTGAGAGTAATCATAGGTCTTCTGGATATTTATACAAAATTATTCTAAACTTCTCTACTCTACAGTTTATAGAAGAAGCATACCTAAAACTTTGTTATCTAGAAATGTTGAAAATAAAAAGATGGCCAATGCAATCTAAGAAATTAAAAAAAAAATCATGGGTTGCAATCTCGAATTTAAAATCATGCAAAGAGACAAAATGAAACTAAATGAAACAAAAAAAGGTGATTTCATAATGATAAATGATGCAATCAATTATGACAATCTAGCACTCACTGAGATTTAGATGTCAGATAACTTGGGATCAACCTCCACAAAAGAAAAACTATAGAAGATTGAAGTAGAAATTGGCAGAAACACATCAGTAGACAAACACTGCAATTCTCCCCAAAATAACAAATCAAATGAACAAAATTAAGTAAGATTATGTAAGTGTCTGTCGATATTGGCTTGGTTTAGCTGCAATGACGAACAGTACCTCAAATCTAATGGCTCAAAAACAACAAATGTTTATTTCTTGCTTTTACCACACATCTTCGAGCGTCAGATAAGACCTCTGTTCAGAGTACCCACTAAGGCTACACACCAGATGGCAGATTACCCATGGTCTCTAACACTGCCATTTCTGCGTTAGGTAGGGAAAATTTTCTGGGGCATCTCTCAAGCAATTAAATGGCAGGTGTCACTTTGGCTTGCGATTTATTTCATTCCCCCACCCAACCACAAGGTGGGGGCAGAGAGATGCAATTCTATACTATGTCCTGAGGTAGGAAAAACCAGAAAATACTTTGTAAAATGCACTAGAAACTACAGTGTAATCAATAAAGTGTATTTAATTGAGATACAGATATATAGGTGCTATAGATATGGATTTAAATATAGTTACTGGTAACTCTCTACCTCATGAAACATTCATAAAAATTGACTTGTATTTGGCCATAAAACAAATAAAATAGTACACTAATGTCATTCTATGATGTCAATACAAAAAAGTAGAAAATCAAAAACACTAGAAATGGTTGAGTCTATCATCTAGGAAGTACTCTGAAGTATCTCTTTATTATAAAAAAAAAATAAGAAGAGTCATGATTAAAATTCATAGGTATACATGATGCAATGCTCAGAGGAAAATTCACAGTGCTAAGTATTTATGTTACTAAGTAATAAAAATAATATACCTAAACATATAACTCCTAAGTGGAGGAAAGATGCAGATACAAAATTTAATAATAGAAGCAAAAAATACTAAATTATTTTTAAAAACAAATAAATTATTTAAAAGAGTCAAACACAAATCCATAAGCTTGTTCTTCTAACAAAAATCTATAAAATAGGTTTTCTTCTTTAAAAAAAAAACCCTACTATTTATGCTTTTTAGCAAAATTAGAAAATGAAAGGGGGTGTGAAAGAGCAAATAAGACATACCAAATAGAAAGCAACAACAGAAATTGAGGGAATTAAAGAATTCATTAAAAAAATTATTAGCTCTATGCAAAAGATTTGAAAACCTTAATTAAATAATTCAAAATTCACCAGAATGGATCCAAGAATAATGGAAGATTTTAAAAAAGCAATTGGGTGCCTGGGTGGCTCAGTGGGTTAAAGTCTCTGCCTTTGGGTCAGATCATAACCCCAGGGTCCTGGGATGGAGCCCCACGTTGGGCTCTCTGTTCCATGAGGAGCCTGCTTCTCCCTCTCTCTTTCTTTCTGCCTGCATCTCTGTCTACTTGTGATCTCTGTCTGTCAAATAAATAAAATCTTTAAAATAAAAATTAAAAAGCAATTAACATTCGGGGTGGGAGTAGAGGTGAGGAAAAGCAAATAAGGTTTACAAAGAACAAATCATTGTAAAATTCTACTATATCATAAAATAAAGGGTACTGTCATAGAGCATAAAGAAGAAATTCTTCTAAAACAGTCTTATAACTAAAATTTAATATTGTTACCAAGGTCAGCAAAATTTCTGAAAATATGGAACCACTGATATAATTTACGAATATAATGAAAATAAAAACTAAATGAAATATTGGAAATATTAGAATATTTATTAATATAAATTACAAAATGAATAGATCTAAGGAAAAATAACTTAATCATGCCCATCAATGTTATATAATCATTTGACTAAAAATCCACATTTCCATATCTTTCTTTATTAAGGAGTAAATTCTTTTTTTTTTTTAAGATTTTATTTGTTTATTTGAGAAAGAGTGAAAGCGAGAGAGATCACAGAGGGAGAGGGAGAGAAGCAGACTCACCGATGAGAGGAGAGCCCGATTCGGGGGCTCCATCCCAGGATCCTGGGATCATGACCCAAGCCAACGCAGTTGCTTAACTGACTGAGCCACCCAGGCACCTAAAGAGTAAATTCTTAATAAAACAGAAACAGATGGATATTTCCTTAATATCTTTTACAGGTCCAAGGATATCATTCTAAAATGAAAACACACTAGAGATATGCCCATTTATAGTCAAGAAAAACACAAGAATTGACACTTAAATTACTACTGTTTAAAATTGTTCTGATTGCTCTAATTGATGCAATTAGAGAAAGAAAAAAATAAGTAAAATTAATTGAAAAGGAGGGGAAAAAACAATTAATTATAGGCAAATATTCATCTACCTGGGAAACCCAAGAAAGCCACCTTCAAAAGCATCATAAGCAAAAAGATAATTCAACGAGGTGGAGGCTGGAGACAAGACCAGTACACAGAAAATAATAAACTTCATATATATAAAATCACCAGCCTTGTAAAAATAATAAGTAATGACCCAATTTACAATAAAATAATAACAATCATAAATCAAATTCTTAAAAATAAACTTTAAAAATCTATATAAATAGAATGAAAGTATCTTAAAAGAAAATACTAAACAAATCAAAAGTTATACCATGTCTCTAGAAAGAAAAACTCAACACTATAAAGATGCCAACTCTCCATAACTTAATCAATAAATTTAATCTAATCCTAATAAAAATCCATGACATTTATAAAGGCATGCATGAATAGTTAAAAAAACAGGAAAGATGGGGATAAAAATATATGTTTATAAAAAATAAAAAATTAAAATATTAAAATATTAAAAAAAAAACAGGAAAGAGAGAGAGAGATGAGAGACTTTCCTTGTTAGTCAAAATATATTTTAAGTTACAATAGTTAAAATGTGTACTACCACACAGTTATAGATGACAGGTCAATGGCAATAAAAAGTTCGATTCAGTGAACTACATGAGATAATTATAATTTTTATTATGTTTATGATTATGATGAGGTGATATTTAAACTCAGTGAGGGAAGGTTTTTTTAAATTGTTTTCTTTTTCAATTAATGTACTTGGAAAAACAAATAACTAAGTGCAAAATAACCCACATTTCACACCTGCATCAGGATAAACTGTACATGAATCAGATATTTAAATGTCAAAAAGAAAAATAAATAGTATAATAGCATTAAAAGAAAACATAGGAGATATTAAAAATTAATTTTGGACTGTGGGAGAACTTTATAAATAAATCCAAAATCCAGAAGCCATAAAAGAAAAGATTGACTAATTTAACTATATTTTATAGTTTCCATGGAAAAACTCAAAATAAAGAAACCCAAAGTACAAACTGAAACTAGAAAAAATTACTTATAAATCATGCCACTATGCAACAATGTTTGTACATATGAAAACTTGTTAAAATCCCATAAGAAAAATACTATGACTGCACTAAAAAGAAAGAAAAAAAGACACAAAATATAAACCAACAATTCACAGAAAAGACAATATACATGACTATAAACATGTGAAAAGGTACTCTCAATCATAATAAAAAACTCAAATTAAACTTCTCTGACCAGTTTTCACTGTGCAGATGGCCAAAGGGCAAAAAGTTTGGTCTTGTTGCAGCACCAGATATGTGAGAAAGCAATCAGTCTCCTCTGTGAGAGCAGTGTTAATTGCCATATCATCTATAAAAGGAAATTTGGTAAAAAGAAGGACCCAAATTATAAATGCAGTTGTTATTCCCACCTTCAGTTCTACATCTAAAAATTATCCTATAATTATGTTCACATCCATGTGAAATGATACAAGCTGGGCTGATATTAACTAGTCCATCCAGTTATGCCTAAACTGTTAAAGCTAATATCTGCTCTGGTCCATCTGCCCTGTGTCTGCAGCTATTGACTGGTGTCCATGCTATCCTGGCAGTTTTAAGTACTCTGAATATTACCCCAATACTGCAGGATCATTTACAGTAACTAGAGATAGGAAAGGACATTTGACATCATTTACACTAAAAAACTGGAAATTAAAATCACATTGAAACACCATAAACATGGACATATGCATAATAAGTACTAAAAATACAAAATGAAAAAAAAAATGTATATACTTGTTTCCTCTTAATAAAAGAAGTCCGGACGAAAACAGGCCATACTGAGCTCACTATATACTAGCAACAGATCACACTCCTTTCTCATCACACCTAGCAGGTAAGTTTTCTTTTCAAGGTTGCAATCAATGTGCTCTACTTCCAAGATTCACATTAGTGTTTCAGGTTAAAGAAAAGAGAAAGTTCAGGAAGACTTAGCTTTGTTTTTCTTAAACAGCTTTTTTGAAGTATAATTTACATACCATAAATTCCACGCTCTGTGATTGTACAATTAAGTATTTCTGGTGAATTTACCAGGAATATTGTGCACCATCACCACAATCATTTTAGAATAATTTCTTCATTCCAGAAAGATCCCTTATGCTCTTTTCTAATCAGTCCTCATTACCAGTCTCAACCCGTGATCTGGGACTTTCTGTATCTATCGATTTGCCTTTTCCAGACATTTCAAATACAGGAATTGAACAATATCTGATGTATTGCATTTAGCTTCATTCACTTAGCGTTTTGAAGTTTATCCATGTTATAACATGGTTCAGAAAAATGTAGCCAGGACTGAGGCCCATTTTGAAGTCAGGAAAAACTCTGAGCAGAATGAGGAAGACAACAAAGGAAGGAAATTAACAGCAAATGAAATTGGGGCACAGGGCATGGTGTGGAACTGAAAAAGCCAGACAGCGGAAGCAGACATTTAGTGAATTCTGAGATCTCCCAGAGATTATCTATTATGTAGAACAAATATAACTCCTCATAATAAGGACAGCCACACAAAGCAGCTCACCATGTCATATGGAAGTCCTATGATGACTAAAGGAGTGCAAAGTGGATTTATTCACATACAAAGAAAATGAGAAAAAAATTCACAGTCTTACAGTTTATTCCATTTCATGGCCTAAAATAACCATCCAACACATGTAAACACCTAGAGAGGACAAAAAAAAAATAACAAAATTCTCTTTTACACACATTATTAAGCATATTTTAAAAATCCCCAGGTGACAGAACGTAAGAGGAAATTGAAAATCAGAATTGATGAAAGCCTGAATATTTATAACAAAGAAACACAATTCCTGAAATGGGAAGATATAATCAAGAATTGCAGATACATTGTGTTTTGTTGTGACATTATCAGTACTAAAGGGAAAAAAAAAAGATTTATTCAGGAAAATCAGTTAAATAAATCTGAGGTTCATAAAAACTGTAGGTAAAGTTATATCTAAAACATAAGAATTGAAAAAATAGAAAGTATAAATTCAAATTTTACAAAATAAAAATATATGAAATAATAAAAATTAAAAATAAAAACAAAAATATCTAGTGAAACTTCATCAATCCAAAAGATAGAAATAAAAGAAAAATAAAGATCATAGGAAACAAAAAACCCAAAATGAAGTGGCAGAAATAAAAACAAAATATTATGAATTACAATAAATATAAATGGACTAAATGAACTGGTTAAAAAATTGTTGACTCTCACTCTGGGCTAAAACAGAAAAATAAAACTTTACTATATACTATGAGTGATACAAAGTAAAAAAATATATACAAAATGACGAAAAAACTAAAAAATGTAAATATATATAGAAGGCAAGTAATAACCAAAAAAGTTAAATGAGAAGAAAATGAAAAATGTGGAAGAAGCAGAAGATTAAAGATTTTAAAATAAGAAAGATACCAACAAAGCTACTCTTTTTTTTTTTTTTTAAGTTCCAAAATGAACATTGTGACATGAGGTCATTTCAAAGTAACTGTGATGATGATGATACAGACTTACGCAATTACATTTTCATGGCATTCTTAACACTGAAATTCCTATGCATGTTTATTCAAATTAATTTTTTCTCCGCAGACTAACAAAATATTTGTCTTTGTTTTTTATAATTTTCATCATACTTCTTTGTGTATGTGTTGCTTTCAAAGTTAATAGTTTTTCAGGCATCTTTCTCAGAAATTAAACTATGTATATAAACCTTGACTGTTCACACATAAATTAATTAAATCCTGCTGATACTTTGATACTTCCACACAGAGATTTAATTAGGACATACAACTGACAGATTTTCAAGAAATAGATAATTACATTTCTCATTTTAGTTAATAAACATGAGAACCATTATCATAAACAAATGGGTAATATAAGAGACTGTCCAATTTTGAACACTTATTTCCTCATAAATCTGCTTATACAAGATTTCTATTATGTCCAAAATGATATGAAGTACTTTACTGAATTAAAGAAATGGAAAATAGGGATTTGCATATTGTTTACACACACACACACACACACACACACACACAGAGCAAGATGTCTGGGAAAGAGCTTATTAATCAGTTAGTTAACTAGAGATAAAGAGGAAACCTTCATTCCATAGAATAGCTTTTGGCAAGATTTTGGAATATGTATTTGGTTGTCATTTGACATAGGTATAAAATAATAATCTAAGGATAATCTTTTCTATTAGTACTGCCACATTAAATCACATAGAAAATAAGACTGATCAATGCATCACTACTACCAGAACATTAAAACGATCAAAGTAATTATTTCTTTATCATTAAAAGAATCTCTAGATGTGGTCTTTTTTCTGTTCATGTTGGGGAAAATGTGCAGATTGATTTCAAAGTATAATGTTCTCTGTGTTAGTGATGCTTGAAATATGTAAGCCGAGTTTCACATATCTGTTCAAACACACCGTGTTAATAAGTAATATTAATTTACCTAATCATAAGAAACTTACTAGAAGACATAGTAAAAATGACTTCAGTAGCAACAAGTGAAGTTTATGTATATTTTCAAATTTTGTATTTTCAGAATGTTCATTAAGGTAAAATTAATTTTTTTAAAACCATGAAAAAATGTATTTCTTACACCAAAAAAAGGCAATTATTAAAATATATTTATTTCTATTAAGTATCTATCCTTCTTTTAAATAAAAAGTTTGTTTTTCCTTCTAAAATTATATGATCAAATATTTTTATTCTCTAGGCTATTGATGTGATGGTTTACATCAATTGATATTGAAGCCACCTACAATATCTGGAATAAATCTCACTAGGTTTTGAAGCTTTTTTTTAAACCTTGTTAGATTTGATTTCCTTATATTTTGTTGAGGGATCTTGCATCTATATTCATTAGCGATACTAGTCTGTAATTTCCCGTCTTGTTATCTGGTAATCTGGTTTCAGTATTAGGATAACACTGAGTTTATAGAATTAATTAAGAAATATTTCTTCTACTTTTATTTTCTGGACTAGTTTCTAAAGAATTGGCATTATTTTTCTTAATAAATGCTTGATAAAATTCACGAGTAAATACATCTAACCTTTTTGTTTTTAACTTTTATTTATTTATTTGACAGAGAGAGAGGGAACACAAGCAGGGGGACTGGGAGAGGGAGAAGCAGGCATCCCGCTGAGCAGGGAGCCCAATGCAGGGCTCCATCTCTGGACCCTGGGATCATGACCTGAGCCAAAGGCAGACGCTAAATGACTTAGTCACCCAGGCGCCCCAATACATCTGAACTTTTTAATAAAAAAAAGTTACTAATTATTATTTCATATTCCTAATAGTTATAGGACTATTTAGGCCACCTCATCCTCCTTGTATGAGTTTTGAAGATTTCTGTTCTTTAAGAAAAGTGGGCCATTTTTTTAAGTCATCAAATTTGTAATTAGATAACTGGAGTTGTTCATAATATTCTTTTGTTGTTCTTTTAATGTTCAGGGAATCACAAGTTGATTATCCCTTTTTTATTTCTGGTATGTGTTTCTCCCCCACCCCCTTTTTTTTTTTTTTGCTAAAAATTGACTAGAGGTCTATCAGTTTTATTGATCATCTCAAGGAACTAGCTTTTGATTTTGTTGATTTTCTCTATTGTTTTCTGTTTTCAATTTTATCAATTTATTTTTTATTATTTCTATTTGTCTTGCTTACTTTTGATTTATTCTTTTTTTTTCTTTTTCTCCCTTCCTTTTCCAGCTCTCCCTTACTCCTTTTCTTCCCCTTCTCCCTCTCCTCCTGTTCCCCCCCCCACCTCTCCCTTTTCCCTCTCTCTCTCTCTCTCTTTTGCTAAGATAGTTTAGGGTTATTCAATTTAGGTCTTTCTGATTTTCTAATGTATGTTTTTAATGCTATAAAACTCCTTCTAAACATTATTATTACTGTATTCTTCAAAACATACACATATAATTTTTTATTTATTTATCTTGAGACTTCTTTAACCCAATGTGATATTTGGAATTATTTTATCTAATTTCAAAATATTTTGAGACTTGCCAGCTCTCTTTCTGTTACTGATTCTAGTTTAATTCCACTGGAATCTGACAGCAAACTCTGCATGATTTCTATTACTTTAAATGGGTTATAGTGTGCTTTATGTCAAAAAATGTGGTCTATTTTGATAAAGATTTTGAGTAGAATGTGTATTCTTCTGCTGCTGGATGTCATATTCTATAAATGTCAATGAGATCAAGTCTGTTGATAACATTGTTCAGATCATCTATATCCATGCTGATTTTCTGCTTGTTTGATATATCAGTTATTGGCGGAGGAGTGTTGATATCTTCAACTATATATGATTTATTTCTCCTTGGGGTTTTACCCCAAGGTAAGTTTTGGAAGTTTTACCTCATGTATAAAGTAAGTTTTCTGTAAGTTTTACTTCATGTATTTTAATGCTTTGTTGTTAGGTGCAAACACATTTGGCATTGCTATGTCTTCTTGGAGAATGAACTCCTTTGTAATGCCCCTATTGGTCCCTGATCATTTTTTTAAAGTTTTTTAGTTACCGCATTTCCTTATTCTATCAAGAAGTTTAAGCTATTTCCAAGTTTTCTCTACTGCAGTTAATGCTACAGTGGTAATCCTTGCACTTGCAAACTAATCTCATTAGGAAGGCTAATTTTCAATAAGAATAGGAAACACTCATTATCAACTAATCTTTCCAAGAGTTTTTTTTTTTAATTAATTTTTTATTTTTTATAAACATATATTTTTATCCCCAGGGGTACAGGTCTGTGAATCACCAGGTTTACACACTTCACAACACTCACCAAAGCACATACCCTCCCCAATGTCCATAATCCCACCCCCTTCTCCCAAACC